>NW_015151603.1:184793-186871 GCF_000732505.1 Cyprinodon variegatus
TTAGTTTGAAAAGAATGCAGGAAGGATTGAAAAGCATGTTGACACGGTAATGTAGGCTTGGGTTCATTATCTGACACATGCATATACACACTAGGAACCTGGAAACTTAAAAAATACTGAATTACAAAAAACATTTAAAAAACAAACATGTTTCATTGATATATATACAAAAATGAATATTAGGAACTATATTTATCAAACATTATACTGGGCAAGTAAAAATTGTTTCTGGGCAAATGAAATGTGAAAGTCACTTAAAAATCCTTAACGTCGACCTCTGATAGGTATATTTAACTTTTTCAGGTTATCATCATTTTCCTTTGTAGAAAATGTACAATATTAGTCACATTAACAATGTAAATGATACTATTTAGTGCATCTTTATAGCAGTTTTAAAGATTGCATAATTTATTTGTGTGTGTGTGTGTGTGTGGCCATGTCTTTAATACCTGGTGGGGACAATTTCCTTGGAATATGCTACATTTTGGGGACCAACAACTGGTCCCCACAAGGAAAGTTTCTCTTCTTGGGGTGGGGGTTAGGTTTAGGACTAAGGTGTGAATTGAGTTTAGGTTAGGTTTAGGGATAGGTATGTGTCGGTAATGGTTAGGGTTAGGGCAAGGGTCACGGTTAGGCCATAGAAATTAGTGGGAAATGAATGGAAGTCAATGGAAGGTCCCCACAAGGATATTGTGACACAACATGTGTGTGTGTGGGGTGGGTGCAATATCAGTGTGTTTCACGGGGCCCCTAATTCCTGGCAGCGCTAATAACTGAGACCAGTTCATACAGAATTCATTTAAGTTTATATATTTTTTAATGATATTAAGTTTTTAAGTATTATTACCTTTCTAGGGGAAAAAAACAACCTTGAACACGGAGCTCCTCCTACTGCTAATTTAAACTTCCTGGATATAGAAATAAACTGTCTTATTCTGACTGCTCATCAGACTGATTCCTTTCTGGCTGTCGGTCTCCTGCAGGTGTCTTCCTCATCCCGTACCTGCTGATCGTCTTCGTGGGAGGAATACCCATCTTCTTCCTGGAGATCGCGCTCGGTCAGTTCATGAAGGCCGGCAGCATCAATGTGTGGAACATCGCTCCGCTCTTTAAAGGTGACAATAAAATCACAACAGAACTTCTGACGAACTGCCATACCAGTGTTTCCAGTGGGGCAACTGGTAGCGTGGTTCCTGTAACATTATATTAATACTCTCACAATGTTTGAAGAGATGCGAAAAGTTCATTTTTTGACTCTTCGCACTGATTATAATACCATAGAAAATCATAAAACGTTTGACTTTTCAGTCTTTATTGTGGTTAACAAATGAAGGAAAACTACCTGGTTGCAGTTAGTCATTGCTGCACCTGGATGAGCCTTCAGAGTTAGCAGACATTCACCTGCACTGCACCGCAGCAATTCCTTATATCTGATGCCACATCAGGTATCATGCATTTATATCAGTGGTTCTGGAACAGATTCATTGATATAAGTCGGCTGGTTTATATGGAGGATAAAAAGTGCCAAAATTAAATAAATAAATACAGCATTAAATAAATAATTAAATGTGTAAATCATTAAATAAATAAGGAAGTAAATATATAAATGTGTCATTAATTTAATAAAATATGTCCTCATTTTATAAAAAAAATATAGATAATTATTTCAGTGTGCATTTAATTATTTCATGGTCCTGTGTCGCAGTGCATGGAAACCATTAAAAGAATCTGTCAAACTCACCCATCAAAGTTAGGGGGCGGGGTTAACGCGTTTCAAGTCTCTGTCATCGATTTGCTTCGCCTTAATGTGCAGGGTGACCAATCAGGTGTTAGATAATTATATATATTTTTTTAATAAAATGAAGACGTATTTTATTAAATTAATGACACATTTATATATTTAATTCCTTATTTATTTAATGAATTACACATTTAATTAATTGTTTATCGCTGTATTTATTTATTTAATTGTGGCACTTTATATTAGTGACGTGGTTTCAATTAATGAATGACACATTTATTTATTTATTTAATGCTGTATTTATTTATTTAATTTTGGCACTTTTTATCCTCCATAA
>NW_015151603.1:187472-190517 GCF_000732505.1 Cyprinodon variegatus
TTTGGAATGGGGGTCGTTTGGCTTCTTTGTTAGCCTGCAATGCCCCATACCTGTCTATGTCTCTGAAAGGGGGGTCGTTAAATGGGATTGCTGGCCTGGATGAACAGGTGAGGTCTTCTGTTCTCCTGTAAAGGGGTTGGAGCTGCGATGATAGCGGGAAAGAATCAACTCTATCGCTGCATTGTCGGTTTTTGAAAGCTTCCTTTACGCCCCTCTCAAACCACCTGTCTTCTTTGTCCAAAATGTGGACATTCTGGTTCTCCAAAGAATGTCCTTTAACGCCTCCAGTAATGTATTTCTGCCTGATTGGGAATAGCAAACGCCTACGATGTAGGATTTCCTTTGGAAACTGGTCATTAACGCTGAAATCCGTTCCTCTCAGCTCTCTTTCCCGACTCCTGACCTGCTCTTTTAGTTTATAGTGTCCAAACTTAGCTACAATTGGTCTAGGACAGGTTTTATCAGGCTTCTTACCTTCGAGCCGGTGAACCCAATGAAATGGGATGTTTTTTACCTGATCCGGCAGGTTTTAGCTTCTGCTGAAGGAACTTACGGATTGTCACCTCGGGATCCTGCTGCTGCTGTTCCGGAATGTCTCTAATAGTCCGCGACTGAATGTCCAGAAGATTCGTTCATCTTATTTTCGCCGGACAGCTAGATCGTCCCCTCTGTGACCTTCGTGACTTTGTTCTCTGCGGTAACGGAGGCTAGCTGCGCTTGGCTGTATTACAGCGACTCTCTCAGGGCTTTATGTGGGACTTCTACCGAGGCGAGACGGGCGTCACGGCTCGTTAGCTTTTAGTCAATGGATTCCAGGACGTCACTGTTGCTCCTGTCTGGAGGCAAAGTAGAAGCAGCACTTGTTGAGGTAGACCGGCAGCGTTTGAATGATGGTGTGCCTGTGGAAGTGGGATTTCTAGTTCTCCCCGTTACGATGTTGTCAAAACACTCGTCCAGGTAGCTCTACAGGCTCGTCAAGGTCTCCTCGTCCAGTTTGTTTCCACGTAAAATTCGAGACAATTGTTAATGTTTAAACCTGACTTTGTTTAATTTACAATTATTGACTTGTACTTGCCTGAGTGGATTTGATTTGAACTTCATGTATGTCGCCATTTTAAAGATCTCAGCCGCTCATTCCGCCAATCTGTCAAAAAAAAAGGTGTAGATGTACCGCACAGTCTTGTCCAGAGGAGGGCGCTCTTCTGTGTTGGGCCATGCATCTGTGGAGAGGTTGTTTGGTTTCTCCAATATAAAGAGAACCCAAACTTGGCTTCATTTTCTTTGTTTTTTCTTAGTTTTATGACTAATGGCAACGGTTTACCATTTAACTTTGCATCATCCTTCAAAACTATTTAGTTTTGGATTTTGGTGAATAAGTTGGGGCAGCACCGAGTCTAACCACAAAAAAAAAATGTATGGATGAAACTAATTATTTTGATGGTTTTTATTCTTTAAAAACCAAACAGGCTGTAATGAAAATTAAAATATTGAGTCTATTTTTAAAATGTAAGGAGCAGAATTAAAAAGTTGATTCCAGTAAAGTATAGAGAGCCAACGTTTCTACTTCAGTAAGGTAACAAAGTGTCTGTACTTTGTTACTTGACGCCTCTGTATCTTGGAGCTCCTTATCTTCACGTCTTCTCTAAACAGTGAGGGGGGGGGGGTCAGGAGGAATTCTGGAATTCAAGGTGAAATGAAATGTTTTTTTTATCTGCTTCAGGTCAGCATGAAGTTCACCTGACCGAGGACATCCTGATCAGATCCTCCCAGTAAACAGTTTATGTGAATCTGTGCAGAAACTTCAGCCAATAAACAGAACATTCACCTTCTAGTCAAGGTTTATCTGCAGGTGATAATATCTGATCTGTACGTGTCTGAAGACACGGCTGGAAAGATTACCCCCACCCCACCCCCACAAACACACACAGATAATAAATCCTCTCGTCCAACCCCCCCCTTCTGCCACTTTCTCTATTAGCTTTACACATTTCCTGGATGATAAAGACACTTCTGGATGTTTACAGCTACACTTATAACTCCGTTTATCACTCTGACCTTGGTGTGACCTCTGGGGAGGCGAGTTGAAGCCAAACCATAATCATCTGACCCAAATCCAGGGAACAGAAACAATAGCATCAAGTTTCTGACTCCAAGTCTGCCGGCTTCAATCCAGCAGTGTCTGAAGCATTGTTGCCATGGTTATATGAACGCATTATGGTCGCCTTTTAAGCATTGATGCTTCCTATCGTTATGCGTTTAGATCTGGGGAGCAGGGGTTCACAGCGCCACCTGCAGCTCTGACTAATTTACTGCATGGCTTTAAAAAAACAAATCTACTTTATTTATCTGAACCAATCCCATCATTTCCCAGTGTTTGTTTATTTTTCCCTTTGCTAAAAGGTTCCAGGTCTCAGGTTGCTTCCAGTCACTGCCTTTGCAGCAATCCCCCCTCCTGAGCATGCATGTGGAAACAGTGGAGAGGAAATTAACTTTCTCCTTTCCTAACTTGAGTTTATGAACCATTCCAATAATAGCAGGATTAACAAACAGGAGATTTTTACATTGTGCTAAACTTTGCTGCAGAAGTAGATGGTCCTCTGGAAGACAGGAAGCAGCAACCTCTGCGTTTCTTCTGAGCTCCTTTTATGCGTTAATTGGCACCAAAGCTCTAAAGCTTGACCAATGCTCTGCCATGTTTTGATTCTTTTTGTTTGTTTGGCTTTAATCTGAGCAATGAAACTAAAACAGAAGCTTTTCTCAGCTCTGTCATTTAGCTTCATTTCCATTTCATGTTGGTGCAGAAGCCTTTCTTGTTGACGTTTGCATCATAACCAGAAGTAAATATTCATTTCTGTACATGTTAAAAATTATAAAGCAATTATTTTTATACGTCTTTTAAGAAGATCAACCCTTTTGTCAGGCACTATAAACATTCTCTGGATGTGTTTGGAAAAATGTGTATTTTTGATGGAAAGGTTTAGATTCTGTAACCAGAGAACCAGAAACAGCAAACAGCTGTTAGCTCAGTTAGCTCCAGTGGCGGCT
>NW_015151603.1:191154-192964 GCF_000732505.1 Cyprinodon variegatus
CCTCGCTGAAGGGAGTTAGCCTCGCTGAAGGCAGTTAGCCTCGCTGCATGCAGTTAGCCTCGCTGCACGCAGTTAGCCTCGCTGAAGGGAGTTAGCCTCGCTGAAGGCAGTTAGCCTCGCTGCATGCAGTTAGCCTCGCTGCACGCAGTTAGCCTCGCTGAAGGGAGTTAGCCTCGCTGAAGGCAGTTAGCCTCGCTGCATGCAGTTAGCCTCGCTGCACGCAGTTAGCCTCGCTGAAGGCAGTTACCCTTGCTGCACGCAGTTAGCCTAGCCTTGCTGCTAAACCAGGTCCTGGAAAAAAAACGTTTCTTGCACCATTTCTCTCTCTCTCTCTCTGATGCATCTCCAACTCCCGCGACTCGACCTGTCAATCACCCGCAAAACTTCTGCGCTGTGGCGGGAGGTGGTGAGCAAATACACTTCCTGTCACCTCAGGGTGCCCCAGAGCTGCGCCCTGAGCTCACCTCTCCTTCTGTATTGCAGAGGAGCTGTTAACCAGAGTCAATGGGCAAAGATTTTTGCTCCCTAGGGCAGAAATACGTCACCAATCTGATGAAAAATTTAATGATGCTTTACTAGTCATTAAAGATTAAATATGGATCTTGCACATCTAAGAAATATGTACGTATTAATATACTTCGAAATATGTTAAATGATAATTTTTAATTTTTGTGGGTGGGGCGCCCTCTATTGGCCAGACGCAACTGGTTCGCTCTTGTGTTTAAGTGGAGCTCAGACTGCTTTAAAGCGGCGCTCTGGGTCACATGACCCATTCAGTGACAAGTCCGACCCTCTTATGTTACATTGACGGGTTTTAGTGGAGGGAAACCTGCATGGAGCATCATTACACACCAAGAGCTGAATGTTGACTTGAAGAATCATTTAAAATGTCTGAAGCTAAGCTAATATTTGGGTCAAAGGTCACAACGTATTGCCTTAAATGACATCTAATCAAATCATTTTAATCATATCATCCTTGGAAAGTTTTCTACTTGAAACCCAGCTCCTGCATCAGGTCACTGACTCTGCAGCAATCCTTTATACCAAACATGCATTTGGTAACAGTGGAGAGGAAAAACCTGCTTTTAACATAGAGGATTTTCTAGCGGAACCAGAAGTTGGAATTTTCTGCTCTTAATTTTCTAAAAATAAATAAATTAAGAAAGAATGATCTGTTTATCCAGATAGATTTCTAGGTTTTCTTTGGAGGCTTTAGCACATTTTTTGGGAGAGGAAGCGGCGTCTGTTTCTAACCGCAACTTTGCTTTTCAAATAAACTTGTGTAAAAGAAGATATTTTCTCCGGAATCATCTTAGTTGGATTTTAACCCAAAGTGCTGGTTTATTACTGTAACCATGACAACATGGTATTTACAAGCGAGCAAAGTTAACCTAGTATTTTCAGGCTTAGTGGAGTCAAACATTAAACGGGTTTACGATCCTTAAACAACGGCAGCAGCTGGTTCTGGTTTCAGGAGGTTTGATCCAGTTTATTCTCTATTATCTTAATCCTTCAGGTCGTCCTAGAGGTCAGATCAGGTTATCCAATCATATTGGTTTAAAGTCATATTCATTTTTTAAAAAAATGTCAGTTAAATCAACTAAACAGATTAGTTCTACACAGATTTTTTTTAAATCCTATAGCCATTCGTTTTATTTTCTGCCTTCATGAAAACAAGAAGTTTTAGATAGGAAAATGACATCAGACCAAAAAAAATTTATTTTAATACAAAAAATTGGATTTCGAACCCATTTATCCCTTTAGTTCTGCACTTTGACTAAAGGGATTCACGCCCGTTGAGGTAGTTTAA
>NW_015151603.1:193573-194877 GCF_000732505.1 Cyprinodon variegatus
TTTTTTTTTTGCAGTGATATAGGCAGCTGTGAGTTTAACTAATAGACTATATATCAAATATTTCAAGGTGGCTCTAGAATAGAATAGAAAATCCCTTTATTGTCCCACATTGGGGAAATTCTGGTGTTTACAGCAGCAAAACATTTCAGAAACACAAATGTGGACCTCAGAAAAATGTATAAGAATAACATAACAGGTGATAAACTAAGGTGTTTTTAAATCTTAATTGTAAAGTAGCTTCAGTTTTAGCACTTTTACAGTTTTCTGGGATTTTATTCCAGATTAATGAACCATGAAAACTGCTTCTCCATAATTGGTTCTGATTCTGCAGAGTAGATTGGAAGCAGGAGACCTGAGAGGTCTGGCTGTCGATCCACTGCCAAACAGTCTGTAATGTATTTTGGAGCAAAGCCGTTCAGGATTTATAGATCAGCGTACCGCCTAGCCGGCTTTGCTGAACCCGCCGTGTTCTCTGCAGGTCTGGGCTACGCCTCCATGGTCATCGTGTTCTTCTGTAACACCTACTACATCATGGTCCTGGCCTGGGGCTTCTACTACCTGGTCAAGTCTTTTACCTCCACCCTTCCGTGGTCCAACTGTGAAAACGACTGGAACACGCCTAACTGCCTGGAGATCTTCCACCACCAGGACTGCAAGAACTCTAGCCTGGCCAACGCCACGGTCGGCAGCGGGAACCTGACCTGCTCGGACCTGGCCGACGCACGCTCGCCCATCATTGAGTTCTGGGAGTGAGTTCTCTTTCTGGGTGCGGCTGGGTCGGCGTTAGCATCGTCTCCGTAAACCATAGCTGCCTTCTGTCCTCTCGCTGTGCAGGAACAAAGTGCTGAACATCTCGTCTGGTCTGGATGAACCCGGGGAGTTTAACTGGGAGCTGATCTTGTGTCTGATAACCGTCTGGATTCTGGTTTATTTCTGCGTCTGGAAAGGAGTGAAATCCACCGGGAAGGTAAGCATAAATACGCGTAACGTTTGTTTTTTATTCTGTTTAAAACTAGAATATTAACTCCAGTGGAGAGAAGAAACCAAATGACTGACCTTTGAACTTTTCATGGTTTCAGCCACAGGATATACGCTCAGAGAGGCTCAGTTAGAGCTGTGGTCCTATCACACTAAGCATGCTTGTAGCGACAGTGGAGAGGAAAAACCTGCTTTTAACATAAAGAATTTTCTAGCGGAACCAGAAGTTGTAATTTTCTGCTCTTAATTTTCTAAAAATAAATTAATTAAAAAGAGCGGTCTGTTTATCCAGATAGATTTCTAGGTTTTCTTTGGAGGCTTTAGCA
>NW_015151603.1:196261-198546 GCF_000732505.1 Cyprinodon variegatus
TGATTTTTTACATTTCAAATAACAAAACTTCAACAAAAGATCAGAAAAAATATGGAATAGCAACTGTTTTTAAGACACTTGCGAAGGTAAATAGATTGGTGGTTAAGATCGGTTTCATATGTAAATATCGGCCGATCACCAATCACCCTAAATTAAGGAAATCGGAGCAGATCGATCGGCCGGCCGATTTATCGGTGCACCCCTTATATAGGTATCTATTTAAAGATACAGATACACAGATAAATAAATGTTACATTTACTTGTTTTAATGATGCGTTTACAATAGCAGCCTTTCAAAATGGCCGCCCACTTCCCTCCAACTCTCAGCAGAATCCCCTCCAACTTCCAGCCACTGCAGTGACCCCCTCTAGCATATCGTTTTACTCTGACTCCACCCTTTAAGTGAATTACAGGGTCTGACCAGAAGATGATGCTTCCCTTTAGATCTTAATGTCCACAAATCATAACAGAAAGATTATTTTAGCACAAAGATCAAGGTCTAAAAAGGAATTGTAAGTAGGGTTACAAATCTCCCTGAAAAAAAAGGGACAACTCAAGCTGACCCGATTGTCTTCACCCCTTCTGATGGGCTGATTTTATTTTTTTTAGCACCCTTTTGTGTGTGAAATAAATTTTTTTAACTATTTGACTCAAATCTGCATTGAATTAGATGCATATTTGTGAGTGACACGAACACATGGAAAACAATTTGTTATCCAGCAATTCATTTTAATACAAAATAACAAAGTTTGCTGAATAAAATAAATATCTTAAACATAAACCTGTCCTGCTTAACTTCAAACTGTAAAAATTAATATTAATAATATTATTATTTCAAATAAGAAATACAATAAACTCTACAAAAATTACAGCATCATCCACTGAATAAAGAATGACCACATTAACATTTCACAGTGAATTACTTTCTATTTTCTAACGTTAGACCCAATGTCAGTGTCTAACTCAGCCAGACTAAAGTTAGTCTGCAGACTAAACTATAGGATCCATCGGCTATAGATGGATTTATTGCTTAGTTCATCCACTGACTGGGAAATTACCAGTGGAACGTCTTCCTGCAGACAAAAAACTGCTGGTTTTAGCAGCCAAAAGCTGCACAGGGAGGTTTTTTTTTACTGGGCTTCTCCGTGGGAGTGGGGAGTACCAATATGGCGGACAGCGGCTTCACTTTTTTGGGTCAATCAGCAATCCAGTGAATAAATAGAGATCAGTAAAACATACGAGACATATTCCTATGAGTAACTTTATGAGTCCAAATAAACTGTTTAATTCTTTTTTCTCCTAAAAACTATAAAAGAGGAATTTAAAGGAAATTTTCAGACGGATTGTTTATGTAATAAGCAGGTTATAAATCCTTTAACCCAACAATGACAAAAACTACTATGAATATAAATAACACTTTAAGAGTGGGTAAAAACTGGGAATATTCATTAATATCTGTAGCCATTAATGCTGTACATGGCAAATATTTATTTAATGAACTTATCAGTCTAACAGATGGTATAACTGTATATTTTCCAGTCTGTGCAACATTTCTCTGTTCATCCTGATCAGAGACCTAAGAGCGTCATCAGGCTGCAGTCACATGAACAGTGCAGCGTTGCTATAGCGACCTGAGAGGGGGAGTCAGTGGTGTGATGTACCGGGGGCCTGTGAGGTGGCGGGATGTGATTGGCCAGCTGATTGGAGGGCAGCTTGTCTGCAGTGGGACGTGACTGGGATGTGTGCATGTGCTGCAGCGAGGCCCGCTTCCTCCACCTGCTCCGTCTGCAGCGGCGCCGAGCTGCTGAGAGGACACCAGCTTCCAGAACCATCTCAGAAAACAGAACCGAGACCAAACTTTTATCCTGAACCCGTACATGCCAGCTGATGAGCCGAGGAAACCCTGAACGCTGAATGTTTCACCCACTGGGGTCTACTTCACAACTTTCTATTACACTGCAAAAACAATCTAGAAATAAAACATTTCTTAAATTAGGCGTATTTACCTTTAATAAGAACAAGTAAATAAGACGATTTGCCAATAAAATAAGACTATTACATAATATGCACCTGAAATGAGACAATGCAATTGTTTTTCTTATTAAAAATGTAAATTGTCTTGTCGTAGATGAACACTGGAAAAACGATCTAGGAACAATTTAAAATTTCTTAAATTAAGTGTATTTACCCTTAATTTGACGAGGTAAATGAAATGGTTTACCGATAATAACTCTTTAAATAAGACAATGCAATTGTGTTTTCTTATTTTAAATCTAAAATGTTTC
>NW_015151603.1:203828-207685 GCF_000732505.1 Cyprinodon variegatus
AAATAAACTGAATAGAATTGAAGATGAAATGGAGTTTTGAGTCTTTACATAATTCAAACCTATTAACCGTTTTTATGCTATGCCTAAAAGTAAAAGAAAATATAAAAGTAGTACCCAGGCAGATGAAAACTAAACTAAAACTAAACTAACAAAGTCATTTTTAATACTGATTAAAACCAATTCAATTAATAAAAGAAAATAGTTACAACTAAGTAAAACTAACCAGAATGAAAAAAACAATCTATTATAACTTGGATCACTTCACTTTATTATCAGTACATTCATAAAGGCTCACGCATCCTAAAGTTTGTGCCCACTGTTCTGCTCATTTTACTCACATAATGGAAATTTTATTATCATAATTGTCTTTGCAAACAAGTAACACATGTTTTAATACACACAAACCAAAGATCTTTAAACCCAAATTGGAGAATCGGCCACAGCAGAGCCCAGGAAAAACATCTAAAACATCTGAACAGTCCAAAAATCTGCTAAGATACTGAGCAGAACATCACGCTACGTCTTTCTCCTCAGCTCCAATCCTTTTTTACGTGTCTCTGGATCTCTGTTAGACCTTTGTGTTTGTTTAAGGGTAAAATAAATTCACCGGATAGAAAGTGATCCCTGGATTTGCTGCTCTCCGTGGTCCTGAAACACGTACCGCTTTGTATCCGGTTTATTTTCCTTCACCTGATCCCCTCGGATGTTTCAGCTCCTGCACTTAGATCTCATCCTTGTTGAGTTGTTTTAGGTCAGAAAACAGCAGGAAGCCCTGAACGTCTCTGCCCCCATCCTCCTTAGCCCCTCTTATGTAACCAGCTTTAGTTACGGTCCAGAACCCTGAAGGGGCGAGTCCAGAGAAAACATCACAGTATTAGAGGATTTTCCTCGCTTTGGTATAAACTGAAGGTTTTAATCTGCTCTACATCCAGCAGCTATGAAATGACATCTGATAGGAGTTATCTAGAACAGCAGGTTGATCCAATCAGAGTATATTGAGAACATGAGATGTTCTCTGATGGTGGTGATCCCTGGTTGATCACTCAAAACAATTTAATGTAATGAAGACAAGTTCCAAAGTCTCCTGTGGGGGTCACTATTGGTCTGTTTACTAAAGGCTAGTTGAGCCTCGGAGTGGGGGTGGGGGGTGGTGGTGATGGTCTGAATGCCCCTGTTGAACCTTCAAGGATAATTTGGCTGGTCTAACTGAACTGGCGATTCTCTTTGCTTGTTTTTTAAACGAGAAATTGTCGCTATTTTAGCTAAAACCGAGTCCATTGCAGTATTGACAGCTGAGTCCACCAGCGTGGCCATGTTTCTAATGCCCTGGAAGGTACCCTACTGACTGTTGTCCTTCCTACATGTCCCGCCCCCAAANTTTTTTTTTCAGTGGCCCTAATCCTCCTATACATTGCACCAATACCATCTAAAAATAACCCCGTTTGATGCCAGCTACCATCCTGCAGTAAATTAACGCCTTAAGTTTGCAACTTTAAAAACATTTCTGTGGACTTTCCCCTTAAGTTTGATAAAATCTTTGATGTAGTATTAAGGAGGAGTTCATAAAAGACTAATTTTTATCCACACGATATTTATGCACTGGAAGCAATTTAAATCTAGATAAGTCATTTTTTCTTAAAATAAGTGAATTTGTTCTTATTTCAAGTGCAAATTATCTAATGATCTTATTTTAAGAGTAAAAGTAAAAATTTAAGACATTTTTTACTTGTTTGTAGATCATTTTTCCAGTAAAGAGGATCACTCTGGAAAAAATCTAAATCTTGATTCTTGAAGTCATCTTTTCTTAAAATTAGTGTATTTGTTTTTGGATTGAGGATTTAAATTAGACATTTTGCCAATGGAACAAGACAATTTACATTTAAAATAAGAAAACACAATTACATAGTCTTATTACAAGTGCATTTTATCTAATTAACTTATTTTAAGATTAAAAAATACTCATTCCATTGGCAAACTGTCTCATTTACCTACTCAAATTAAGGGGAAATCCACTTAATTTAAGTTTTTTTAACTTATTTCTAGATTGTTGTTCCAGTGTGAGCTGTTTTATCTGGACATCATCACGCCACTCTTTCACAGCATTCCTTCACTTTGAGTCTTTCTTTAGCCGATGTCGTTTTTTCAGATTCACATAAAACTACTGAGAGGATTTTACACACAATGCTCACACGACTCTCAGTCCCAACACAAGCAGTGAGAGCTGCTGTTACCAGCAGGCGACCTAAAGCTGAGCCCAGCAGGGCGAGAGAACCTGACACACCATGAGGAACAGAGGGGGGAGGGGGGTCTTTTCACAAATCCTTTTAAATCTTCCTAACTTCACTAGGAGTATATGTTGGCAATGAGATTAAAATTTATTACAAGTTTACCTGAAACAGAATAAAAAGATTTGCCTTTTTTTACACCAAAATTCTAATATTTCTGACAGTTCTTATATGGTCACAGATTCTACCGTCGTTTGTCTTTGTTTAAATGCTTCCTTTTTTTGAGTTTTTATGGCACTAATGGCTCGTTTTTCGACAGTAAGCAGGGATGAGAGAGAGGGAGAGACAGGTGGGATTCGAACCCGGACAGACCGCGTCAAGGACTAAGGCCTCCGTACATTGGTCATGCGTGCTAACCGCTGCACCACCTGCACGCCCACATGCCTCCTGTTTGACCTCAGATATTTTCTTGTCAGTTTGACTTTCAAATGTGATAGAAACAGACACACTCACTGCAGCTGCAATCACAGGGTCTATTATAGATAACTGTCAGATCAACATACCTATAGTCAATACGTTGGCGCAAGATGTCCGATTTGCATTTATCCCTTTAGTTTTGTACGAAAAATAGACTTTAAGCTACCTCAACAGGCGTGCATCCCTTTACTCATGTACAAAAAAAACTATTCAAGGTCAGACCACCATACACTTCTAAAAACACCAAAAAGTTATTATTTTCATAGTTTTTTCATACAAAACTAAAGCGATAAACAGGTATTGACTATGGGTATGCTGGTCTGACTGGGTATGCTCATCTGACAGCACCAGGCATACACTGCGATATTTTCAATCGTTACATGCAGCTACAGCTCAAACTGTAAAACAAAACCGCAGGGTTTAAAAGTTCACAGTTCACGATGTTTGTTCTCACGCTGTGCGACCCGACGCTCTGATGCAATCTACCTGCTCACACTGTAGGTCTAAAAACCAGGTGGGACTCAGCTCCGCAGTGAGATGGCGCTACTCGGACTCGTCTATCTAGAAGAAGAAGAAGAAGAAGAACTCCCTTGTTTACACGTGCTCAGTGCTTGAGTTTCTGGTAAATTGGGTCGTAGCTCCGCTTCAACAGCAGGATTTGTTCACGACCGCCTTACGACGGCCATTTGAATTTCGAACATGTTTGATTTTCTCCCAACATTACTATTCCTGATGGGGAGGTGGTCGTTAGAGGCTGATCGCCCCTCGTTACCCCCTGTTCACTACATTACGCACCATCAGGCTGGAAGTCGGCCTGATCGAGAACATTTTCAGATGAATGGAGAATCGGCCCGAAAAGGGCGAAAAAATCGTACAGTTTACGCCCGGCTTAAAACTAACGAAAAAATTAAAACTGAAACATCAAAGAAAAATAGTCAACTGTACTTGATTAAAAATAGTTATTAAAAAGCGAAAACTAGAATTAGCTAAAACCGTATAGTGAATTTGTAAAACAAAAATTAAAAATCCTCTTTTTATCAGTTCTTTTTAAAAGTCTCTCAAGCGGATATAAAAGACTCCATCCTGGAGAGAAATATCAGCTGTGCTGCTGCCATCAACACCTTTGTTTCTAGATGTTGGAGCTTGGCCTGTTTT
>NW_015151603.1:211580-213859 GCF_000732505.1 Cyprinodon variegatus
ACGCTGAAACAAGTTAAAGTACACTAAAGTATGCTAAAACACACTGAAACATGCTGAAAGATACTGAAGTACGCTGAAACATGCTGAAGTACATAAGTTCTGGACTCGTTATGAATACTCTGTATTTGCCCAAAATTGAAAAAATACATAGAAAGTTCAGCGTATGCCAGATTTTTAGGAGATTCTGGGACGTCAGGCATAAGCAGGTTAAATTGATAAGGTGTGACAGGAGCTTCAGGTTCACGCTCTGACAGCCGTCTCCTCCCCTTTCTGCAGGGACGCCTTCGTCCTGGCTCTCATTAACAGTGGGACCAGTTTCTTTGCTGGTTTTGTGGTGTTTTCCATTCTGGGCTTCATGGCGGCTGAGCAGGGAGTTGACATCTCACAGGTTGCTGAATCAGGTAACGACTCGCTCATCTAAAGCTTTATCATTAAACCAAAGTTTTCCACACAAAAGAGCAGCGAGGCCATAACGTTTCTTAAGATTTGTGGTAAAAACTAAAACTAGAATTTTAGCTATTACTATTAAAACTACTATTATTCATCAGCAGGTTTTAACATTCTGGGTAATTTTGGTGTTTATGAACTGTTTCGCCATAGTTGATTAAAAAAAGTTTTTTCGTGCAGCAATAATGATCAGAGCTCGATCTCTGTTCTTTGCAGCCTACATCAGTGCATTGCAACGGGTACATGAAAATATTNGTATTGACAGCTGAGTCCACCAGCGTGGCCATGTTTCTAATGCCCTGGAAGGTACCCTACTGACTGTTGTCCTTCCTACATGTCCCGCCCCCAAACTCTGCTGGCATGTCATTGGTCTAACTCTCTGGTTTCAGATATTGTGAATATCCAACTTGCAGAGTGACGTTATCGGAGGCTTAGTTATGGTTTTAAAATCCAGAGTCATTGTTTAATCCATTGTTTCATTTGAATCAGTTAATCACCCGATTCGGTCCAGATACATTTTTAATGGGTTTCTCAAATGAAGCTCAGACGAGGATTCAACTGTAGAGAAACATTTTTCTGTGTTTCAGATTGTTTACTTCACTGCAACGTTTCCATACGTGGTTCTCATCATCCTGCTGGTCCGAGGAGTTACTCTGCCAGGAGCCTATGATGGCATCATGTACTACATCAAACCGGACTGGTCCAAACTGGGAGAGGCTCAGGTCAGTCCACCCTGCTGGGCAGCTTGGCCCCAAAATACTGTCAGGATCAGTGAGTCTGCCTTGAACACTTGGTCTTCAAATTTGAAGCATCTTACTTTATCTTTATTTGTATTTTTTAACACATAATCAGCTTTAAATTAATCTAAAATCTGAGAGGAAATAACAGAAACCTGTTTGGAAAACAGGTTTCTGTTATTTGAGAAAATATTGCTCCATCATGGACTCCTAAACAAACAAATTCTGCAATATCCACTCTTGGCTTTTAGCTCAGCAAACTTCTCACCTGTGACCTCTGACCCTGCAGGTGTGGATAGATGCCGGCACCCAGATCTTCTTTTCCTACGCCATCGGACTGGGAGCGCTGACTGCTTTAGGAAGCTACAACCGCTTCAACAATGACTGCTACAAGTAAAACACAGTCTTAAGCTGGAACTCCACCTCTATCTACTCCACCTCTATCTACTCCACCTCTATCTACCTTTATGTTAGAGAACCTCAGATCCTAGGGCACCTGCCAAACAATAAGAAGGTCTATTTTTCAAGAACATTTATCAGCCATATTCATAAAAACTAAAACCTTCAGTCAACCTTTGCAATGTCCATATCTGCATAAGTTGATGTAACCACACCTGGTTGTTTCCTCAAGCTCCTGTCACACCATGACGATTTAGGCCTGACATCTGAAAAATCTGGCAAAAACGCTGGCATACGCTGGATAAGTTATGGGCACGCTGAAGCACGCTGAAGAATGCTGAAACACTCAGGAACGCATTGAAGCACGCTGAAACACAGTGAAACATGCTGAGGCACTCTGAAACACGCTGAAGTATGCTAAAACAGAATGAAACACGCTGAAAGACATTACAGTATGCTTAAACACTCTGGAACACACTGAAACATGCTGAAGTACACTGAAACACACTGAAACACGCTGAAGTATGCTAAAACAGAATGAAACACGCTGAAAGACATTACAGTATGCTTAAACACTCTGGAACACACTGAAACATGCTGAAGTACACTGAAACACACTGAAACACGCTGAAGTATGCTAAAACAGAATGAAACACGCTGAAAGACATTACAGTATGCTTAAACACTCTGGAACAC
>NW_015151603.1:219564-222120 GCF_000732505.1 Cyprinodon variegatus
CAGTCCATGGTGGGGGGGTGAGGTAGTGAGGCATTAGGCATTATAACCAGCTAGCTTTTCCAACAGAGAGAAGGCTAATCATATGTTTATGATTTAAAAAGGAAACAGGAAATTTGTGAGGCTGTTAATTCATGCTAATTGATGTTAAAGGATCTGATAAATAAAGCCAGTATAAATGAGCGAAGACTCAGAGCTGCTGCAGAACACTGAGTCCGTCCTCTTTGTCTTCCAGGTCCAGGTCTGGCCTTCATTGCATATCCTAAGGCGGTCAGTCTGATGCCGGTAGCTCCACTCTGGGCCGCTCTCTTTTTCTTCATGTTGTTGCTGCTTGGACTCGACAGTCAGGTGACCCAAAAACAACGCATCCTATCTCTAAACCTACATCCTCAAAGCCTCTTATGTGGGATTGTTGGTATTGTAATTTCAAACATGTTTTCCTGTATACTACACCACGCACCATCAGGCTAAAAGTTGACCCAAACAAAAAATTCTCCCACGACTGGAGAAATTACCCGAAAAGAGCAAAAAAATCATACAGTGTACGCTGGACTTAATTGAAATGTCAGCCAGAATCTTCTCCCCAATGCCGAGGTACTGGGATCAATCCTCACATGATGAGACACAGACTTAATCTGAGAACTTTCCTAATCTGCCCAAAGTACCGTGTAGATGGCCGAGCGGGATTATCCCAGAAGGATATTTGATGAAATGCTGATGGGCAGATACCCGACGATGCCTTCAGGCTCTAACGGTCGGGCTGTTTTGTGTCCCCGCAGTTTGTCGGCGTAGAGGGCTTCGTCACGGGGATTCTGGATCTGTTTCCCGGCGGTTATTACCACCGATACAAACGTGAGATCGCCGTGGCGATCTGCTGTTTACTCTGCTTCGTTATCGACCTCTCCATGGTGACACAGGTCAGCAGGAAAACCTTTCAAACCAGGAGGCCAGGTATTATTTTCAGCGTATGATTTCCCCTGATAAACACGGAGCTGTTTGTCTCTGCAGGGAGGAATGTACGTCTTCCAGTTGTTTGACTACTACTCAGCCAGCGGGATGACGCTGCTGTGGCAGTCATTCTGGGAATGCATTGTGGTTGCCTGGGTCTATGGTATGACACACACACACACACACACACACACACACACCCTGTGGTGTAACATTGCAGGGTGGAGCAGCTCTGAGGGATCCTAAAATAAGATGTAAGATCAGATCTGAACTCCAAGTAAAGGTCAAAGTTCAGACCCTTTAGTTTTAATTTGGCCGTTTTCTTCAGGGGTTTTTTCGTCAATAGTTCTTGACTTTGCTAGATTTAGTGTTTTTTTTTTTAAATGGGTCCTCATTCAATTATTTCTGACTGAAATTCTTCAGGCACATTGAGGAAATAATTAATTAAGTGTATTTACCCTTAATTTGAGAAGGTAAAACAGTAGATTTGCCAATGGAATGAGTATTTTAGACTCTTAAAATAAGATTATTAGATAATATGCACTTGAAATCCTTTATTCTAAATGTAAATTATCTTTTCCATCGTCAAATTGTCTCACTTACTTCCCTAATTCAAGACAAAATGCATTTATTTTAAGAAAAAAATACTTATCTAGATTTCTACTTTGCAATGAAAACGTCTCACACCCCACTGGAAAAAAATCAAAATCTAGATAAATCATTTTTTCTTAAAATAAGTGCATTTCTTCTTAAATTGAGGAGATTAAAGAGACAGTTTGACAATGGAACAATACAATTTAGATTTAAAATAAGAAAACACAATCGCATCTTCTTATTTCAAGTGCATTTCATCTAATTGTCTTATTTTAAGGGTAAAAATATTCATTCCATTGGCATATTGTCAAATTTACCTATTCAAATCAAGGGTAAATACACTTAATTTAATAAATTTTTACTTATTTCTAGATCATTTTTGCAGTGAGGGAGTTGGGGTCTAAGTTGCTGATGCCTCACAGACACACCGATTGCCTTATAAACCCACAGCAGGTCTACAGACTGCTGATTGTTTCTAAGCTGAACATGAGCAGGTTTAGTGATTCACATCCTGTCCTCATATCCCAGAGGGTGGGTTCTGTTATTTTCAGCGTCACTGAATGCAGCTAGTGGTTATCTCTGACCTTGTTAACGGACCTATTCAGTTATCAGTGTTTGGGCTGCATTCATGCAATGACTTCTAGACAACGTGGCAGGTTGGTGACAGAGGTGTAACTCAGAGCGTCATCAGTGTAGAATAGAAATACCCTCATATTCAGAGCAAACACTGGAAAAAATACAAATCTAGATACCGTAAGTCATTTTCTTCTTAAAATAAGTGCATTTGTTCTGTGGTTGGGGAGGTAAAAGAGACATTTCGCCAATGGAACAAGATGATATCACTGTACTTTTCAGTAAAGATAACTTTAAACTAGTCTTAACTTTAAAGAAATACACTCTATAGATTGCTAATGTGGTAAATTACTATTCTAGCTGCAAATAGATAGATATAGAGGCCCATTTCTAGCAACTATCACTCCAGTGTTCTAATGGTACAATGTGTTTGCTCATTGGCTC
>NW_015151603.1:222480-227753 GCF_000732505.1 Cyprinodon variegatus
TTTTTTCTTAAAATAAGTGCTTTTTATCTTGAATTGAGGAGGTAAGTGAGACACTTTGCCAATGGAACAAGATAATTTACATTTAAAATAAGAAAACACAATTGCATTGTCTTATTTCAAGTGCATATCATCTAAAGTAAAAATACTAATTCCATTGGCAAATTATCTCATTTATCTACTCAAATGAAGAGTAAATGCAGTTAATTTAAGACATTTTTGCTCATTTTTAGATCGTTTTTCCAGTGTACTCCCTTTCTAAATTTCTGAATAGAACACTGCAGTTTATAGAAGATGAAATATTGAGAACTAATAGAAAATGTTTAAGTTTAAAAGAACAGCGGCCCATTTACAGATAAAAGCTGACAGCATTGAAAACTCCAGACCTGTTTGAACAGCAGTGAGCATAAAAACAGCAGCTGGGAGGAAGGATCTGCAGAGGCGCTGCTTTGTGCACAGAAGCTGCAACAGCTTCAGAGTGAAGGTATAGAATACTTGTCCATTTGGGGAGCAGTGGGCTGCTATTGTGCGGCGCCTGGGGAGCAATGTGGTGTTAAGGGTCTCAGGGAGTGGCAGTAGCAGTCTGTGGGAGGGGGGCTTGAACTCAGAACCTCTGGGATCCAATTGCAGTGCCCTAACCACTAGGCCACCACTCCCCCAGCTTCATGCATATTTATCCAGTTCCTCTCAGCTGCAGATGCTCCAACATGCAGCACCACAGAGGAAGGATGTAAGATATCGGCGAGCAAGTGGCTGGCTAGTTCAAGTGATTAGTCACCCGTCCTGCATAAGGGAGGCCTGGGTTTGTATCCCAGCTGTCCTTAGGCAGGACCCTTCATGCTAATGCCGCGTCGGGGAGAGGCAGCCTAGTGGTTGGAATCCTGAGCTTCTGAGTTCGAACCTTAGGATTCCATGGACTGCCAGTCTGGGTCCCTAGCAATGGACATTAACGGCGGGCGCCGCACAATGCAGAGAGTTAATTTCGTTGCTCTGTACTTGTCACAGTGTGTAATAAAAATCGATGGAGTTATTTTAGTCAAACAAGGCTGAAAACAGTCTGGGGGAACCCAACAAGTGCCTGAAGTTTAAAACTGACCATCCAGAGGGACTTTGGCAGCTAAAATGATTTTTTGTTGTTGTGTCTGTAGGTGCTGACCGGTTCATGGATGATGTGGCTCGTATGATTGGCTACCGGCCGTTTCCCTGGATGAAGTGGTGCTGGTCTTTCATAACTCCGTGTGTCTGCATGGTGAGTCCTTCACAGCTTTCTGTCCCTCCTTAGTTCCATTTAAGAGCTCTGCTAACCTGAGTCCTCTGACACTTCAGGGCATCTTCCTGTTTCACCTGGTGAACTACAAGCCTTTAACCTACAACAACGTGTACGTGTACCCGTGGTGGGGCGAGGCCATCGGCTGGTGTCTGGCTCTGTCTTCCATGCTCTGCATCCCCGTCAGTCTCCTCTACAAGCTCTTCCGAGCTAAAGGAACCTTCAGAGAGGTCAGCCGCCGACCTCGCTAACAGCTCAGGGTCCTGTTGGACACGTGTTCATGAACGCCAACTGTTCTGGAATCAATTGGACAAAGTTAAAGTCAATCTGGCAGCAGATTCAGTCTGTCAAACTGGATTAAAACCTCTTCTGTAGATGTTCCGATCTAGATGTTCTGATCTAGATGTTCTGATCTAGATGTTCTGATCTGGATGTTCTGATCTAGATGTTCCGATCTAGATGTTCTGATCTGGATGTTCTGATCTAGATGTTCTGATCTAGCTGCTGTGATCTGGATGTTCTGATCTAGTTGTTCTGATCTAGATGTTCTGATCTGGATGTTCTGATCTAGATGTTCTGATCTAGCTGCTGTGATCTAGATGTTCTGATCTAGATGTTCCGATCTAGATGCTCTGATCTGGTTGTTCTGATCTAGATGTTCTGATCTGGATGTTCTGATCTAGATGTTCCGATCTAGATGTTCTGATCTGGATGTTCTGATCTAGATGATTTTATCTGGATGTTCTGATCTAGATGATTTTATCTTGATATTCTGATCTAGATATTCTGATCTAGATGTTCTGATCTTTGTCATGAATTAAAATGCACAGGAAGTTTTTGGAGGTTTGTCTGAAGTTTCCAGGGTTCTAACATTCTGATAAAGTTGCCCCTGTGTGTTTCAGCGCTGGGCCCACCTGACCAACCCTGTGTGGGGGCCCCACCACCTGGAGTACATGGCCCCTGACATCAAGTCCCTGAGTTCGCTGAGCCCCGGCTCCGATGACAACAAGGTCATCATCTTCGAGAGCGTCATGTAGACCAGACTCCGCCCATCCCACTGAGACAAGATGGCCGACCTGCATCTCCACCTTCGCCTCCTGTTCCAGGCATCTTAAATCAGCTGGACTCTGATTGGTCACCATAGCAACCATAGCTTTACACTCCCCTCTCCCAGATTCCTCTGGGATCGCTGCTGAAAGTTCTGCGTCTGTCCGGACTCCGTCTGCCTGTGAGGGTGACGGGTTCAGTTCAGTCTTGGGTCGGATGGTCGGCCGGGTCAAACCAGAACCCGATAAACAGTCATGATGGACTCTCTGTCCGCGGGATCCTCCGGTATCAGATCCTTCAGCGGGCAGAGTTTGGATCATTGCTGATTGTCGGGACAGACAGAGTTCTAGACAAACGCCTCGACTGAATCCCCCCAACGTTCGTCAGCGGTCCAGTCCAGAGCTCAGACACCAGAACTGGGTTTGGAAAAGTTTTAGTTTTTTTCTGGTGTTTGGCTGCAGGACCGAAGCAGAAACCTCCTGAACCGCCCCTGAATGCACCACGCCGGCTGAAAGCGGACCTGCGTGTCAGGGAGCGCCGCTCGCTTCCCGTCGAACAGCTGATCCCAGAACAGATACCGGACCAGAACCAACGATGTGATAAGATAACTTTTTTGTACTTTTTGTTTGAAGCTTGTTGGTCCTACAAAATATTTTCTATATTTTTTTTTTTTACCCAACAAATTTTTTTCCATTGATTTATTTTTGATAGTAAATACATGAAAACAAGCAGAAGATCCAAAATCTTCTATTAGCTTAAAGGAGGGGTCACCAACGTGCTGCCCACGGGCACCAAGGGGCCCCTGGGGGCCACGTATGGTGACCTCAGCGTCTTCTGAAAAAAGCACAACTCACTAATGAGCTAAGTTTGAAGTTTTGTATTATTTTCCTGGTCTTCTTTTTTGGATTTATAGAGATTTCAAAATGACAAAATCTGAAAGAAAATTACAGACTGAAGGAAACATTAAAAATAAGTTGATTATGCATGAAGTTCATCATCTCAGGAGGTTCTGGTCTGGGATCCGATCGGGTCAGATGTTCTACTGTATTACTGCCTATCCTCGTTTATTTGGAGTGCCAAAAGGTTGATGTCCGTCCTGATCTGAGAACAGGGTTGCAGGCTGCCAATGATCCTTTCGGACTCTGCCTCATCGACCCTCCGGTCCTCTCCTCGACCCCGCCTCTGTCGGTTCTGCTCAGGTTTTGTTCCCTTTCAAAAACGGTTCTGTTCATCAGAACCAGAAACGTTTCAGACGACGATTCTCTGCTTTTCAGGCAGAGGTCCTCTGCAGCCCCAGAATAAGAACCGTTTAGGTCCGAACGTTGCTGAGCTGCAGCCGGAGGGGCGGGGACATCCGATGAGAGCCGGAAGACTCGATGCGCCGCCAAGTGTTGCCTTAAGTCGCTGTCTTAACCTCTCAGAGCCGAAACCATCGTCTAGCCAAAGTCTGAGCACCCTACGGGACGTCCTGTGCAAAGTCGGCAGCCTGTCTACAACTCTGTCTCCTAGCAACCACTTAGCATCCCGCCATCAGTGGGAAAAACATGGGTTAGAATGTAGGGAAACCACATCCGTTTGCACATTGCTGTGAAATAATCTCGCTCGCACTTTCAAAAGAATTAATAGAAGAAATCCTTTTTTTTAATTTATTTTCTACAGGCTTTTATTTTGCTGATAGATATAAAAAAAAAATCTATATATTGATTACCTTTGGTAAGCTATATTTGATGCAGTATTTTACTGGAGTGATGATGATGATGATGATGATGATGATGATGATGATGATGATGATGATGATGATGTTTGATCACTTTCATTTGGCAAACACCAGCAATGCTTCATCCAACCCTTTCAGGCCTACCTCATTTCCCATTTGGATTTTCAAAATAAAACACCCCTCATCTCTTTTTATGCAAACGCTATCGGCAGCTGTCGGATCAGTTTTTCTGTTCTGACAGATTTCTTTAATCCGATGCTGCCCCGCCTTCTGGTCGCTGTCCGATCGACTGGTGTGAGCAAATCGTAAAGGCCGGTGCTTTTATTCTGGCGGGTTCGCTGCAATGAAAGTTTGGGGAAACAATTTGTCCTTTTATTAGAATGTTCCAAGTGCTAAAGTGTTTTTAGAGTTTTAGCTTCCAAAAGATTTTCTGTGTTTTCTCCCTCCGACTTCCCAAGGCTCACCTTCTTAAAAAAAAGTATTTATTCTTTGTGATGTTGGGTTAGTTTTCACTCCAAGAAAGTTAAAAATCAATCCACTGGACTTTGTTTCCAAGTTTGAAGACGTTTCTCTTCCATCCAGGAAGATTTTTCAATTCAAATTGTCAGAAATAGCGTTTAGTTCCAGGTTTTATACAGCTGTTCTTTCGGTTCAATTTACATGTTTTCAAAGCCAAAACAAGGCTTTATTTTTACAACCTTTTCGCAATGACTATGACCTGGATGACTGAGAATCTTCACCAGCGTTAGTTTTCACTCTGTGGCAGAATTTAGTCAGAGACCGAAACAGTCTAACAGCGCTGCTTAAAGTGGCTCAATCTCCTCTGAATGATACCTGGAGCAGTAAAACAATTAAAATGACGCGGAAAAGGCTCCAGCTACTCAATAATCGGTCCAAAGCCAAATCTGGCTTCATCGTGATACTGAAGTGTAGATTTGATGCAAGTTTGATGGTTAAAAGATAAAAAGTTTGTGGATGAAGCACAGACCTCTACTTCCAAGTCAAAACCATTAGTGAACTAATTGATTATCATTTTATTAAACAATCATTTTTACTGATCCTACTAAAAGTAGTTATTATAGAATAATTAACTGAAACATGGAGGTGTTTGGCTTCCAGCATGGTTGATCTGATCAACCAAATAACACTTTCATTGTAAACGTGATTGGAAATTCTGATTGAGATTTTTTTAAATCCTGAGAGATCAGAGATGATCTGAGGCAGTACATTTATAATTCAAATTCT
>NW_015151603.1:228498-230386 GCF_000732505.1 Cyprinodon variegatus
GATCCAGCGAAGCAGATTTTTAAACTAACCCGCTTGCATTTAACTTGCGTTTTTCAAAGTGTCAGAAATGGATAACAAAACTGCTATTTTCAATGACTACTTATTTTTGTCCAGCTTTAACATTGGTATCGATATCGGTTATCGGCTACATGAGTTTTAAAATATCGGATATCGGCCAAAATCCCAATATCGTGCATCCCTAGTGAATTTTTAAGGACGGCCACTAACATCTACAAGTCCCTGCATAAATTCACTTTCCCTTCTGGCACTGATGCTTGAAGGAAACATAAATCAGATTAGTTCAGTGATTCAGGATAAAAATGATTTTCATCTTTGTTTTTCATGTAAAGTAGGACGTCGTCTGCACAGAAACATAGAAAACCTATTTTGGAACTGAATAAATTTAAATTTACACTGATTTTTTTCTTCAACTTTCAAATAGGATCAATATTTTTTAGGGTTTCCTCCAGAATAAACCTCCAAGGAATGACTGCGAAAATATTTTTAAAGACGTATCTTTATCCAGTACAGTGATCGTTTTCTGAACGTCTGAGAGTTCAGCTATCTTTAAACCATAAATTAATATAAACAAATTAAGCCTTAAAATAGCAACAATGGGAATATGTTTAAGTTTGTAGTTTTAAATAGTAGTATTTTTTTTTTTTATAGTGTCGGTTCGTGCCTCGATGTAGATCCAGATTAAAACCCAGATGAACAGGAATAACTTCACTGATCCGACTAACCTGCTGCACAGTAATGTGTGTTTTTTAACTGTCGGTTATAAATTTAAACCTTTAGATGTTTAAAGTCGATTCTGTTTAATTTTTCCTCTACTTGTTTCTCCAGACGTGAGCCTAGAAGACTTTAAATCTTCAGCCGTGTCGAACTAAAGAGGAAAATGTTCCTCATACATGTAAATGTTGTTCCATGTCTGTCTATCTTCATGGTCCTCTGTTAAAAAAAAAAAAAAAAAAAAAAAAAACAGGTGACAGAATCTGTCATGGAGACCTTAGAGGATGTCATCGGCTGGGATTCAAAGTCTCTGGAGGCTCAAACCGCTAAAAAAAAAATGGGTCGCATTAAATGAAGCTACTGGTTATGGAGACGGACTCTGGACTTTTATTTTGTAAATCATTTCACACAAAATTCTTCAAATTAGAGGAACTTTGGAAAGTTCCTGGAAACTCATTGGCTGAATTCCTATTTATGGGCTGCATCCTCCAAGTCTGTGAAAATAAGGAAACCGGAAGAGTTCTGGCTGTGAATTCAAACAGGTCCAGCCTTTCGCTGCTTTTATCGCTGTATGCTCTGTCGCCTAGCAACAGTAAGAGTTGACGCAAAGAATAGGAAAAGAATGAATACCGAACTTTTAAAATGGTTTCTTTTTAATCTTTTTTTTTTTTTATTGCAATGTGAACAGAGACTACACTCCGGACATTTAAATAGGACTTCTCTAAAGTCGTAGAGAAGTCCTATTTAAATGTCAAATAATTGCGGCTTAAACATTTATATAAATATACTCTTAATCAGACAATATTGTCCAAAACTTAGAAAATTTATATATATTTTTTTAAATCCTGTCTTAAAATCTGTGTTTTTATTGTTATCTTCTGCAGGCCAATTAGTTCCACGTCAGCCTGAACACCTAAATTCAGCCAATCATATATCAACAGTCATCTGTCAATCAAATGTTTTCAGTCATAGCATCTTCATTCATATGTCGCAGCTAATATACGCAACGGTTGAAATAAGAATAATTCCCTTTCCCATTGAGTTCCTCTTCCACAACATCTTCGTCCCCGCTTTCCTCCTCTAAATAAAAAATGGATGACGGAGGAGACTCATCCACGACCTCCGACACTAAACTCTCCTCCTCTTGCATGTTTCC
>NW_015151603.1:231136-236516 GCF_000732505.1 Cyprinodon variegatus
TTAAAACAACTATTAGCATTAACTTCAGTCGGAACTATTAAAATACTTGGATTATTTTAAACTGAACTTCCAATATTCACCACTGTTTGGCGACATTTCCCTTTTTCCTCTGAGCATGAGCAGCCGGCTTGCTTGGACTCGCAATGAATCATGGGATAGCTAAGGCTACGTAGGATACGTCGGACCCGTCCTTCAAAAAGGGTAAAAAGAAGGACGCATTTATAGGTCGCATAACGCGGAGTCTGCGAATGCGACCAGACCTCGGCGCCACGCTATGATGTAATCGGCCTTCGGACGCATCCCATGAATTCGAATTCAGCCAAATATTTATTTGACGTCTGAAATCAGATCTAAAGTTGAACTGCCTCCAGCACCTGCCAATCATCTCAAAGGTCACATGATGTCAGACTGATGAAATGTAAAGGGCCAAATCTCAGTTTGTATGTTTTTTAGGGGTTAATAAATCCCATTAAATGATCCGTCTGAGGAACCATTTGGATTTCAAAACAAAGAATCTGATCCGGTCGGTGCTGAACTGGGCTGGACGTTATGATCCAGTGGAGAGTCTGGAAGGGGAAAAAAAAAGAACACAGATCCAAACAAAAGAGGAAGGGATGCTAAATGGTTCTGACTGGGAATGAAGCGTTGTTCAATCGCCCTCTTTAGGTTTTAATGACAGATTCTATCAACAAGCCTCTGAGTCCAGATTCCAGAAGCTTCTCTGCTGATATCTGAGCAGATTTAACGGCATATTTCTATTGCTGATGATTTTAGGCCAAAAATGCTCTGTGTCTTAATACAGAAAAAAAAACTGTAAGGATAAATAAGTGTTAGGCAACATCTTTGCTTTTTATTTACAAACAATTTTTTTTAACACAACAGGCGGAGATGAAAAAATGAAAACAACCCCTGCTATGGATTAAAACACATATCATAGTTTTAATCCATGACTATGATCTTCATATTGGAGGATTAATGACTTCAGGCTGCTACACTGCCAACTAGTGGCCAGATGTATGTACTGCAGCCTGTCTCCCTTCAGATAAAATGAATAGAAACTGTTTTTCTAAACTGCTTTTAGGCCTAAAACATCGTCTTAAGAAACATCCCGTCACTTCAAATAAAAAATTAACGCGATTACATTTAAATATTAACTTGGAGACTTAAATCTCTCAAGTCTGAACACAAACTTTAAGATCATCTGCTGTTTTTGCGAAATTGACAAAACATTAAAACTAAAATTATGATCATTTCATTCATGTGCTTTAAACAGAATAATCTTAAGAAAATACTAAGTATATATTCAGATGTGTTATTAGGTCTTCCTGTTCCTCGTGCTTCCATTCCTCAGTAGGAAGAGCAATCAGGAAGTTGGAGGTATAACTTCTTCCTGGTTGTAATGTAAACCGCAGTCAGTATGAATTTAGCAAATTCACCGTAACACATTTAAAGGGAGACTGTCTCTGTGACGCTGAAAGAGCGGCGGCCCTGAGTCCTGCTTCATGTCGTCATAGCTGTGTAGATCATTGGTTAAGTAGCTTAAACTTTAGCTGTAATGTAGCAAAACTGTCTATTAATGAGTCACCAGCCAAACATTAACATAAGACTAATTAAGTTAGCCCTGATGATGCCATCCATGTTGACCCCCCACCAGAGGGTCTTCTTGTAAAAAGTGTTTGATTAAAACTGAGGCAATAAAACTAATGTGAAAAAACAACTGGAGTGTTTGTGTGTTTTTGGAAAGGAATGACTAAAAAATGCTGCTGTTTGGAGGGGAAACGCAGATTACCGTCGGGGAAGGCTAGCTAAAAAAGCTAGCTTCAAATACGTTAAGCTAACTGAAACAGCTTAGCTAGCTGACCAATGATCAGATGTTAAACCTACAGTGTGTATTAACTACAGTGATTTTCTAACAGAAATGTTGTTTTCTTATACATTAGTATATTATTTTCATCTATATATGGAGGAGGATAAGGGCCACTGGAAAAAAATAAAGTTAACTGAGTCTTCAGTATTTGAGTTTAATATGGGGGGGGAAAAAAGAATTCTCACTTCAATCTCAGAGTTCTGAGACTAAAGCCAGAAGGAAAAATAATGTCCAAATTTTTATAAAATTCTGAGAAAAGGGATTCTGAGAAAAAAAAATTCTGAATTTTGAGATTAAAGTTAGGATTCTGAGGGAAAAAATGTCTGAAATCTGAGAAAAAATCTCCAAATTCTGAGATTAAAGTCAAGATTCTGAGATTAAAGTCAGGATTCGGAGGGAAAAAAAGTAAATTCTGAGAAAAAATGTCCAAATTCTGAGATTAAAGTCAGGATTCTGAGGGGAAAAATAGTAAATTCTGAGAAAAAATGTCAGAAATCTGAGATTAAAGAATATTAAACTCAAATAAAAAATAATTTACCTTTTTTATATTTTCCAGTGGATCTAATCCTTTGCTCTGCAACAAATGAAAGTTTTTATGGCCATAGAAATGTATAATTACATAAGTGTGGGTCTCGTATCATGAAGGCAGACATCTTTGCACCACAGCAGCGCAGAGCGGACAAACTAGTGACCGTAGAGATCACCATTACACTCAAATGGAGTCCAGTGTGATGAAGGCGCGTTCTCTGGAAATCTGATGGACCAGTCTGGGTTTGGCCAAGAGGACGGCTCTGAATGCATCATTCCAAGTGTAACATGGTGGAGGCGGGGTTATGGTGCGGGCTTGTTTTCAGGAGCTGGGTTTCCCCCTTAGCTCCAGTGAAAGGAACTTTTGGACCATTCCATGATCCCAACTTTATGGAAACTGTTTGGATCAGAACTGTTCCTCTTCCAACATGATCAGAGCACAGAACACATAGGTGACAGAACCTGGTGTGGATGAACCTGACTGCCCTTCACAGAGTTCCTCACCTCAACCTGATAGATCACCTTTAGACTTAGACTCAACTCTATCAGTTTTCCCTACAACTTTAATAATTAATTAATGAAATTAATAACTAGGTAATTTTTTACTTTATGCTGGGTTAGAACGCAGACATACATGTGAGTATTTTTACCTAATCTATAAATAAATCTATCCACCATAGATGGAATCGTAAAGTGTATTCATCATTTATAGAAATTATTTGGTTCTGAGTTTGAAACTCCTTCAGAGGTGAAGGAAGCCACCATGATTGTTCCTGATGTTCCTAACAGAGCACTTCGCTCTCAATCTGCAGGTTTACTAGTGGTTCCTAGAATTTCTAAAAGTAGAATGGGAGGCAGATCTTTTAGTTCTCAGGCTCCTCTCCTGTGGAACCAACTACCAGTTTTAGTCCGTGAGGCAGACACCCTGTCTACTTTTAAGGCTAGGCTTAAAACTTTCCTTTTTGATAAAGCTTCTAGTTAGAGTGGCTCAGGTTATCCTGATCTATCTCTATAGTTCTGCTGCTATAGGCTTAGACTGCTGGAGGACATAGGGACCCCTTTTTCATCATTCTGCTTCATTCTATCTCTATTCTCCCACTCTGCAGAATCTGTTAGTTCAATCTCTAACGTTCTGCTCTCTCTGCTTTTTCTCATAGTAGCTTCATCTGGTCTGTTCCTGTTTGGCTGTGACTCCATCCTGGAGAGAAATATCAGCTGTGCTGCTGCCATCAACACCTTTGTTTCTAGATGTTGGAGCTTGGCCTGTTTTCCAGTGTAGTCCTGTTTCTCTGACTGTGACTAACTGGATGTGCTCTCTTCATCCTCTGACATGGGAGCTGGCTCGGAGCTCGTCTGCCTGGCTGTGTGTTTCCTGGACGGGGCCGCCTGTGGAGCTGGTTGACAGTTGCCTTTTGTATCTATGCTTCTTTTTCTATGTCTGCTTCTGTCTCCTTGAACCCCAGTGGGCCTCAGCAGATGGCCGCTCACACTGAGCCTGGTTCTGCTGGAGGTTTCTTCCTGTTCAAAGGGAGTTTTTCCTCTCCACTGTCGCTACAAGCATGCTTAGTGTGAGGGATTGCTGAAGAGTCAATGAGTCGATGCAATCAGCTGGTTTTCCTTAGATAGAAAACTTTGAATCAATCTCACTGGATGATCTGGTGAACTGGAAAGTGACCTGAGATGACATGATGTGAATTGGAGCTATAGAAATAAACTGAATAGAATTGAATGTGAGGTCGATGCAGTTCAAAGGTTCCTGTGGTTAAAGGTACGTAGTGTTAACCTGGAGGAGCTGTGGACTGAAATGCTTCAGAGTTCCCCCCCCCCCCCCGGGCTGTGGTCGTCCTGTCAGCGGGTTCACAGGCGAGGCTTTCGGGTCGGTTGTGAAAGCCGAGCTGCTGCAGAGGCTCAGCAGAGCAGCTCAAACCGGTTTCAGCCTGACGTCCACACCGACAGCTGCTCCACGGAGGAAGAGGAGGAGGAAGATGGGCCGCCATGCACCGCAGCAGAAATTACTGTGCGATTAAATGCTGATGTGACTTTTTTTATTGGATAATTGTCAAATCATCTGTTAAAAGAATCCAAACTGGCTGCATGTCGGAACAAAGAAAATAGGATTCAAACTCAAATCCTGGTAAAACGGTTTGAAAGTTATTTGATTAAATAAAGTTGCAACAGCATTTAGTTGCATAATTAAACACACCATAAAGATTATTTACTGAAAATGCAAAAACTTCTAAATGCAAATTAAAGCTTTAATCAAAAACCGAATGTTTATTCTAAAACACTTCATACTTCAACTTTATCAAAAACCTAAAAGCAGACTTCAGGTGAGATTCGCTCTCTCAGAATCAAACACGACACATGTGGTCTTTAGCATCGACAATTTTATTATATTTTTCCATCGGAAACAAAATTCCCGCCTATAAATCACATTCAAAGTCCGAACCGAGACGATTTTGGTCCTGTTAGCGATCCAGAGAACAAACAGTCGTCACAGAACCATCCAAAGAAACAACATTTTTAGACCGTTTTTTCAGTTCATCTTAAAGCTGAACATGCAGAGTTTTAATTTTGGAATAAAGTTCATTTCCTGCAGGAAACAAAAGCAGGCATCACTTTCCTCCTTAAAGGACAGAAGGCAGGTGATGATTACCTGCCCTGGAGTTACACAGATAATCCAAAACAAACACCACAAACAAAAAAATCAGAGAAAACAAGGAAATCTTGACGTAAACAGACAGAACAAATGTTCCTACAGTCTGATCATCCAATCACAGCACAGCGTGTGAGCTGACATCAGATCACTGGGCAGGATGATGAAGCGGAAACTTCAGAGAGCGGTGATGATGGCGATACAAGCTGGAAGCAAGCTTCATCTTTCTCAGTCTGATTTCTTGTCGCCGCTTGCCTGCAGACAAAGATCAGGGTATTAGGAAAACAGCCTGCAGTCAAAGAATAGGGCATCAGGGAAAACAGCCTGCA
>NW_015151604.1:0-6829 GCF_000732505.1 Cyprinodon variegatus
TTTGCTTTTTGTAGTTGTGATTTCCTTAATGTACTGTAGTTGTGCGTTGCTTTATGTAGTTTTGTTTTCCTTAATGTAGTTGCGCTTTTAGATTTGTAGTTGCAGTTTGCACTTCAGGGCCACCGTAGCTAGTGCCTCGAACCAGAACAGAAAATTTAGGAGCGTAATCTTGATGAAATTACAGCACAAATTATTTTAGGCAGACTTTTTCACTTAAAATGTGTTAAAACTACTTTTTTCCAAACCATAAAAACAAATAAAGAAATGCTACTCTCTCGATTACAAGAAAAAACAGAGCAACATCAGCACCCAGAGTGTCACACTTTTAGAGAATTGAACATCTAATTGTCCAAATTTAAGTGTTAGAAGCCTTTTTAACGTTCAAAACATGTTTGGTATGAAAAGTTGTGTTAGGTGTATTATATGGTGTTTGTTTGGTCGTGCTTAGGTGATGTAGTGAAGGACTAAAGCTTGCTTAACTGAAGAAACGATGATAAGCAAGAGGGCAAAAACTTAAAGGAACTCTGTTATCATGTATAAATTTGTCAAATATCAGTCCTTAAAGGCAATATTGATATCAGATATCAGTCAGCCCACATTTTCATATATCTGTACATTCCAAGTTTACATCAAGCTGAACTTTACTTATGTTTTATTTTCTGTGTTTCATTTCACCCAGTGAGATAACAGAAAAGAAATTCTTAATTTAAACAATGATCCCAGTAATTAATCATCACATCAATTATCACTGGAGCTGCTTTAAAGAGAGAACAGCTGCAGGAAGAAATTAGTGCAGCTTTCAAGCAGGAACATCCCTGATTAACTGAAGCTAGATCAACCAGACATTTGGAAAAACATCTAAAAGGTATAAATGACGTAGATCAGGTGTGCTAAAAGTAGGGATGAGTAAAAAGTCAGAGATGGAGCAGAATCTCTGGAATATAAAACATGAGAAAACAAAGACATATTTTGGTGTTTAACAGAACCAGAAAGGGGTGGCCATAAGTACCTTTGAAATTTGGCCTGATCCGAGCATCATATCCAGACGTCCTTCCCATCAGTTTATCCAGGAAGTCAGAGGGAGACATCGGAGCGTGCCGTGTCCGGGCAGCGCTGTTCATCTCCTTACACCGGCTCAGACTGCAAGGGAAACAGGAGACATTGTTTTACAGCGGGGAAGGAGAATTTCACCTGTTGACATCAACCAGCAGTACAGCCTGAGGGACAATAAGATGATTCTCATCAACACTCCTGTCTACTGCAGGGATATTGAAGGCCTTTTCTGGCAGTGTCTGTGTTTTACTGGTGAAGATTCTCAGTCATCCAGGTCATAGTCTTTCCCTAAAAAGAAAATTAAAAACAATCCACTGGACTTTGTTTCCAAAGTTTGAAGACGTTTCATTTTCCATCCTGGAAGCTTTTTTATTTCAAAATGTCAGGAATAGCGTTGAGTTCTAGGTTTTATACAGTAGCCCATCAAAGCCTTGTTTTTATTTTGAAAACTGGCAAATTGAAATAGACAAATGGGTCCACCCCTTTGGAATAGGGTTCGTTTGGCTACTTTTGTTAGCCTGCAATGCGCCATACCCATCTTCGGCTATGTTTACATTGTAGGCCTTGCGCTCGTTTCCGATTTCTTTGTAAAATCCGATTTTTTGCATTGCTGTTCACATTTTTCAAATATCTGCAACTTGTATATGATCTCCTGTGTGAACTGCATTCATACAGCCTAACTGTCCTGCATAAGCAGTAGAGGACGCAATGACGTCACAAGCAATTTTACAATTTTACAATTAATGTTTACAGAAGTAAAAATGGATGGTAGTACTAGAGAACATCTAGCGATCTTTCCCAACCTTAAAAACTCAATCTTTCCAAGATGGTTAAACATAAATACTAATCTCCGCATTTTCTTCCACTATTGTTGTTATTTTTCTTGCCACTCCTGCATAGCAAGAAGCAGTACAGTAGAGTGACCACTGTCGGGTATAAATGTCATTCAGGTCGGTTGTTCAGACACAGGTCGCATTTGAAAAGATCAGATTCGTATCAGATACAGGACCACGTAGCTAAGCGGCCTTGGTCGCATTGGAAAAAATCGGATTTTTGTTGTTCAGACTGTCATGAAAAGATCAGATCCAGGTTGCATATGAGCAACCTGGAAATCGGATTGGGGTCATTCAGGCTGAGGTGTGAAGGTAGCATAAGTGTCTGAAAGGGGAATCGTTATAGGGAATTGTTGGCCTGGCTGAATAGGCAAGGTTCTCTGCTCTCCTGTGCAGAGGGTGGGGCTGCGATGATATCGGCCCCAGCCCCTATACAGGAGAGCGGAGGACCTCTGTGTGTCAGTGTGAAATGCAAAGGTTTGATATATAGAAAATGTAAAAGTTTTGTTTTTTAAAATTCAAAGACAAAAAGGTTTGGATGTAAGCATTTTGGACAAAGGCCATATTTTGCATTTAAATATTAATCAATGGAAGACGAATCTCATCAATAATACAGACTTGTTTGTTTCCTTCATTCCTTGGAGCATAAATGACAATCATACTGCCATGAGGTGCCCTGACCCATCAGGTGTGTAGTTTATCGTCTCATCAGAATAATTTATTTCATTTTCTGGTCATGATAATATCAGGCTAATCACATAACACTCCCCACTGCTGACATTTAACATCACACTGCCCCTGTGTGTTTCCTGAGGGGCATGGTTGAAAGCTCTAAATGCCAGAGTAAAGCTTGATGATCCTGAAACTACACTACTGGGAAGAGAAGGAAAAGCAGTAGAGAATCCAGAAATAACTTCCCAGCTTCAAACAGAACACCCTGGTGCTGTTTCATCAACCTTTACTATGGCATTTGGATGAAACACCTTCACTCTAGCTTTCCTCAGAACTCCTAAGAATCGTCCTTCTCTGAAAACAAAGTGGCGAAATATCTAAAACAATGAAAGCTAGATCTGAAGGAGGCTCACAAACCTCAATTTGTTCTAAAATTCTCTTAGAAAAGTGAATCAACCTGGATGTTATTGGAGTTACAGTGGCCCTGTAAGGAAAAACCCTTAAGTTACAGCAGAAAATCAGTTTTATCACTTTGCTGCTCAGGAATAAACAGGTGTGTTGAAATTCCCATGAGTCTAAGTGAACAACTGGACCTCTAGAACAACTTCCTTTAGACACATCAAACCAAAGCAGAGGAACCTGAAGACCATTCTAAGAAACACAAACACAAGATCAGAACAGACACTTCATATCATCTGACAAGCAAGGTAGTGGAGTGATGATAATGTGGGCTTGTTCTGAAGCCACAGGACCTAATGGGCTACTGATAGAGGTTCTACATGTTAATGAAAGAGGTTCTACAGATTACTAGAGAAAGTTCTACAGGGTACTGACATTGGTGCTATATGTTATTAAACATGATTCTACTGGCTGTTGATTGTTCAACTGATTGGCAAGGAGAGGGGAAGGATGATCAAAAAAGGTTCTACAGGTTGCAACATAAGGTTCTACGGTAGGGGTGGGCAATTCCAGTTCCTGAGGGCTGGTATCCTGCAACTTTTAGATGTGCCTTTGTTCAACACACCAGAATCAAGTAATTAGATGATTGAGAGGACTCTGGAGGGATTGACTGCCCACTGAGGAGGCAACTTAGCCATTTGATTCAGGTGTGTTGTACCAAGGAGGAATCTAAAAGTTGCAGGATACCGGTCTCCAGGAACTGGAATTGCCCACCACTATTCTAGAGTTTAGTGAAGGAGGTTTGGCACCTTATTAAAGAGGTTTGACAGGCTGTTCCTAGATGTATTAGAGGCAACTTGAAACGGTTCTAAAAACTACAGAAGGATGTTCTAGAAGGTGTTGGATCATGGGTGCAACATGTTCTAAATGTATCATCTTTGGATTATTAGATCTTTGTCCCGCAATGAAGAATTTTCATTGCTGTGACGGTGTTGATCAGGGAGAACAGGGCACAGTAATGAGCCTCTATGGCCCACTTGGAACATCTCCTTTTTACTGCCTCTTCACACGTGTTCTGTGTCTGAATAAGCTGTATTTGACGGGCATGAGTAATGCTTTTCTTCCTGTAGCTGACGCCACCCTGCCTCTAACATGGCGGTATGAAGGTATGCTTATCTTCCTGTAACTAACGTCACCCTGTCTCTAACATGACGGTATAAGAAGCCAGGTTCTGCAGAATTTTCTATGAATGTTAGAGTTGCCTTAGTTCCTGAGTTAATGCTTTCAGAACCTTCAGTCAAACAGTGTCATGTTAAGCTCCTGGTACATCATGCCATGGCAACACAGTATGACTCAGTCTCTGAGTTTATATCATGGGCAGAGGTCACATGATGAGACCCAGAGTGGGTCAGAATATCTACAGAGTGAGACAGAAGCTGGAAATGACAAAATATAAGCAGGGTTTGTCTCAGGACACCTGAGGCCCTTTTTGTGAAATGACATTCAGCTACAACGTCATTCTGGCCTTTTCCCTCTATTCCTCCTCTAGACCTTCAGAGATTTCTTTTCCTCTCTGCAGTGATTCATCACATCATTTCTGACAGTCATCCTGACCATGTCTCCCTCCACAGAATTGCCCCTGCAGGCACAACGAATTAAAATCTGTCTGCAGAAGCCAACAACCTAGTCAGCCTACAGTAGTGTTCATAAGACAATTGCTGATGAGAGGCTTTGTTTGTCTCAATGGTGGTCCACCTCTGCCTCTTGAAGAGCCAAAGGCTTGAAAAACAGCTAAGAGGCTGTTTTAGAAAGTTCTAATGGCTATGCGAAAGATGACAACACATCAAAGCCAAAGAAACTATTTTTCTTTTATTTTTTTATTCCTAGCTCCCCTAATCTCAATTCATTCCTATGAATTTGGGTTTTAGGCCACTTGGTATGGTAACTCAAAGCCCCCACAAAAAATAATTGTACACATCATGAGTCCACATAATTGATGCCAATATAGTAAAAGTTCATCATATCAATCCAATAAAAAATAGATTCAAACCAACAGCGCAAAATTAGCAATAATCTTCAAATGCATGGAAATGTACTCAAACTCGGTGTCTTTATCCAGAATCAGAATCAGAATTTTTTATTTGTCATTGCTCCACAGGGGTGGGACAAAATTTCTCAATATATCCAGTACTAGGATAAAGGGACGCAGTGTCAGCAGACTCCCAGACTATGCTCTAACCACTAGGCCACCACTTCCACTAGATTTTTGCACACAAGTAATTTTGATCCAATTTAAAATGCTTAAATCTCACTATTCTATTCGATATAACAATCATATAGTAATTACTGAGGAGTGGTGCTTTTATTTCTGAACTGGTTTGCAGCTTGTCTGATTGGCAGCTTCTTTTCTTGACCGGGTCACTTGTGGAGATAGTTAACAGTAAGTTTTTGTATCCCTGCTTCTGTCTCCTTGAACCCCAGTCAGCCTCAGCAGATGGCCGCTCACACTGTGCCTGGTTCTGCTGGAGGATTCTTCCTGTGAAAAGGGAGTTTTTCCTCTCAACTGTCACTACATGCATGCTTGGTGTGAAGTCAGTGACTAAATCCAATCAGTTGGTTTTCATTAGATAAAAGCTTTTAACCAATGCCTGGATAATCTGGTTCAACTGTATCTGTAAAGGGTCTTGAGATGATACGTGCCAGATAAATAGACAAAATTGAAATTAACTTAATTATCTTTGAAATCTTCAGTAAGATCTGGTTCTAAAGTCATTTGGGACTTGATTTATCCAAGAATAATGGAGTTCCAGCCATATTGCTGAGCTTTATGCTGCAATGATATGTTGCATGAAATATAATGGCTTTTATTTTGTAGCGTATTATTGTATGTGTTATTTTGAAGACTATCATGATAGTGTTATATGGAAAAGGTCATACTGTACTGATAACTGTATTGTAGGGCTGCACCCTATGGTTTGGACTGCATTAAGGTTCACAGAAAAATAAAGATATTAATAAATAGAGTTCAGTTTAAAGGTGTATTATAATAGGGACCTGCCATAGCTGACAGACCCCAATAAAGAAGGAGCATGCAGAGCACAATGACCCTCAGGCAAACTAAAAGGAAAAAAAGTTGTGTTTCTGTGTGCAGAGAGGCAGCAGGGAATGAAGAGTTGCAACTGATGGAGGTTAAGCACATGTGCTCTCAGCTGGCCTTACACTAAACATACCCTAAGCTCTTTGTGGGTCAAAAAAAGGCAATATCAGTTAGTTTGAGGGATGTTAAACTGAGGGACTCATCCGTTCAAGTCACGTTGACCCTCCTCAACAACATGGGATTAATCCTGAATCTGCAGCTGTGACACAACAAAACGTCACACATGTGCATTAAAAACGTGCTTCCGTTACAGCTGTTCTGCTTGAGCATGTTGTCTGGCTGATCCGCTGGTTCTGATCACAACAAATCTGAATCACATCTAACTGTTCACAAAGCAGGAATTTATCACTTCATTTCTGGAGCAATGCACCCAGAAAACCCTGATTACACAGGTGCAGATAAGAGATTTTAATCAAAAAATGCTGCTATGCTGCTACGTGCTGGAGAAGCACTCAGGCATTCCAAAGGGAGATACTGTGGGAAAGGTCTTGCACAAGTCAGAGAGAGTTTCTAGCTATCTTTATTTCACTATGGGTTTAAACACTGATATAACGTTAATGTTCATGTGTTTTCTAATAAGCTCACTACATTTTGATTAACTAATTATGATCCAAAAAACTACTCATGTTTGCCCGTTACTAGCTCAATCCAAGAAGGTTTAGAATGAATAAATGAATAAGCAAATAATGTAATAAAAGATTTCTTTTCCAAATGA
>NW_015151604.1:8167-11734 GCF_000732505.1 Cyprinodon variegatus
CTCCCGGTACTGGTATCGGTGCAACACTAGAATTTATTCTATATTTGTCCAGTTATCTGTTTGACCATGATTTGAGCTCGATTCACACTTTTATTTGTTGTTCTAACACACAGCCAGTTGGGAGTTTGTTCATAAACAATATATGACGGTCTGAATATTATCTGATTAGTTTTTTTTTCTAAACAGAAAGATAGAAATTATGTAATAACTTAATTCCACTCATAATATAATGAATGGCAGTGGTCATGAAGTGGACAAATACATATTGGGGGCGGCATTTCTCTGGGAAAGACATTGTTTTTAAACTTTACTGGTGGAGGTAGGACAAACAACTCATAGCCTTAAAGGGTTGGATCTGAAACAATGTGTCTGGAATCATGTAACATACATGGACCCTCCTCTCTAGACTGGATGCTTTCCGGCATGGCCATGTAGTTTGATGGTAGCTAGGGAGAGAGTCCAGATCTTTTTAGCTTGAGAAATAAGAGCTTTCCTTACCAGGTGGGAGGTTTTCTCAGTCCAGGAGAGGTCTGAGGATATGTGAATGCCAAGGAGCCCTTTACGCAGAGAGGAGAGTGTCCAGTCCTTCAAAACCTCCTGTGATAGACTGAGACCATGACTACATTGTGCATGGCTGAGCAGTCATGTGTAAAAAGGCTGAGGTGTGTAGGGCTGAGAACACAGCCCTGAGCCAGCATTGAGGATCATTGGGGAGGATGAGAGTTTCACTGTCCTCACCACCTGAGCCTTGTTGGTAAGGAAGTCACTGATCCAGGGAGCTGAACAACGTCTATGTCGCTTCACCCTGTTAATAATGACGATGACAGTGGCAGAGCCAAACATAGGGCTAGCCAGGTAGAGACTAATGTGCTCTGAGATGATGCTGAAACAGATAGGCACCAGAACGACCTCAGCGTCAATCTACACTGTACCATTGAGAAAATGAACAAGCACAACATCTACACTTTCCAAATAAAGACAGACAGGAATTTCCTAAAGCTCTTGCTGGTAAACAAAAACACAAAGTTACGAATCCCTGCTGTCTGAATTTAATGCATCATTGACAATTTTCTCTCCTTTTGAGTTCCTAGAGGATCAGATGATCTGCTCTTGGCTTTTGTTTTGTTTTTTTTACCTCCACTGCTCTTCCCATTTATTTTGAAAATTTTCAGAGAGACATAAGAAGCAAACAGTTCTATAAGTTTATGAGAACAACAGGAAGGCCTCAGAAGAAAGAAATAAGACCAGAGTGTATTTATGAGATTCTATCACAATACAGCAGGTAGGATGGTCTTGCTCATGGGGCAATTATCAAAAATATGACTTGACCGCTTCTTACCTGCAGAAAAAAAATGTCTACCGCACATTTAATCAATTAGTGTTCTGCTTATTATTTATATATACATATGTTATTGCTTGTTTTAAATGGTTTAATCTGTTATTAATCTCAAATTACAATTAAGTTCAATTCAGTTTATTTTTATAGCACTTATTCACAACACATCATATCAAGGCAGCTTACAGAGACAATACAGTCAGAGTTGTTTGAAAGTTCTGTCAAGGAATCCTGTTCGATTGCATAAAGTGATTGGCATTCAAGACCTGCTCCCCCTGGATGAGCTTGAGGGGACAATTTGGCTTCAGTTTAGTCGTTGACTCTACAGCGATCCCTCACACTGAGTATGCATGCAGCAAAAGTGGAGAGGAAAAGCTCCCTTTGAACAGGCGGAAACCTCCAGCAGCACCAGGCTCAGTGAGAGCAGCCTTCTGCAAAGGCGGAATGAGTTTGAAGGAGATAGAAACAGATGTACAAAATGAAGCAGATGCAGATACGGTAACTGTCCAAGAAAGACACAACCAGGCAGATTCAAGCCAATTCTCACGTCAGAATGAAAGAGGTCATTTACATGATAATATATCATATAATCATATTTATAAGTTCATGTTTTTTAGGATGTTGCTGTTAAATGCAGAGGGACCTGTTAGAGAAGCAGCCCTAATCTTATTATTCCGTTTGTTCATTTCCAGAGTTCAGCCTCCTCCTCTGGATGGTTTACAGCATTTTCCATGCAGAGATGTCAGCTTACTGCATGCTGAATGTTAAGCTGCTTAGGTCTCTGTAGGGCCACCTCTCCCTCCTCTCCTCCTCCATTTCTGACCTTTTATTTCTGCTCCTTCGTTAAAACAGCAAAACAACAAGAAGCAGCACGGTAAAGCCTCCAGTCCTCATCTTTAATGGAAGAGCTTCTCTTATGGAACTGCAGTCTCTTGAACACAAATGCCACTTAAAAAGGCAGCTGAATATATTTTTTCCACCTTTCTCCTTCCTGTTTTTTTACTTTGCTGCTAATTTAACACCATTCCTTTGGCAAAAGCAGCACTGCAACATCTAAAATACATGAATATTTAACATAGTTTTTTCCAAAAAGTAATGTTTCAGTTATAGTGAGTCAAATTTATCAAGGCTGTCGCAATGAAAATGTAAAACACACGAGACAACCATGAAGTTTTATAGGTTATTCTCTTTAAATGATTAGTCATGTGGAAGACAAAAAAACTAACATTAAGAATCTGCAATATATACAATCAAACCAGTGACCAAAATGTGTAGATTTCATGAACAACATGTGAATTTCCTCACAGAGCACAAAAAGAAGATGTCCACTCTCATCAGATCAGACATGAGCTTCTGCTGCGTTCCGTTGGTTCCAAACAAGCTCAGCAGGCCAGAAGAAACATGCAAAAAACAAAAACAAAAAAAAAAATCTATTCTGCTTCGCAATCACCACAGCTGCAACCCAGAAGACCAGAGCAACAAAGTAAACATCAGGGAAGATCTAACTGCAGTGAAAGACGGCTGTGGTCTGCAGTGGGTTCTGTTCCAAACCCGTCTGGGTTTCAGTGAAGGTTACGACCAGTTTGTGTCTGTTATTTGGCCCTTTTCCTCCCGGATCGCCTGTGGAGGGCTGGAAAGCGAGAAGCGTGTAACATGTATGACACATTCGGAGGGAAACATGCAGCCATCTCTCGAGGCCGAGCCGACACGCTGAGAGTCGGCATGACATCCAAACATAAATAAAAGCTTAACACAGCAGAAAGAAGCTGCCGGGTCCACAGGACGCATTAGAGTGACCCAAACAGAAACCCTACATTTACATACAACGAGCTTCCTAGAGAAGGTTCTGCCTTGTCCTTCTGAGTGACAAGCTGCGATTTCTGCTAAATGAGTCCAAAATGGGTTCATTCTCAGACAAACAATCACAAAATTAGGAGGCAAAGATTGTTGAATGAGATGATTAAATAATTACTGAGGAAATTAAGACTTCAGATGAGTTTATGAGGTAAAACTACAGTAAGAAATAATATGAGGAAAAAAAATCATTTATCTGACGGAAATGAAAAAGACTTATTATTTTTCCTGATCTAGCAGACTTCATGTCTTGTTTAAGCTGTGACGGATGTAATGAAGTGTATTTTATAACAGTTCAGAGTGTTGTCCATAGGTTGATGGGGGAGAGTTGCCGCCCATTGGTTAGGATATAGAGCTTGGAATCTTGAGGTTCTGAG
>NW_015151604.1:12362-31163 GCF_000732505.1 Cyprinodon variegatus
AGACCCTTAACCTTTGATTGCCCCCCGGGCGCCCCTCGAACGCAGCCCACCAAGGGGGGTGGGTTAAATGCAGAGGTAAATTTCTCCAATGTGAGATTACTAAAGTTCAATTATTATGAGAGACACATAAAAAATGAAGCTTGATTTAATGTGTATGTCTTTCTTAACCAAAGGGTTTATAAATCATAAACTGTATTTAAAAAAAAAGCCAGTCATTAGTGTAGAATATGTCCAGGCCTGACCCAGCTCCCTTATCAAAACAGGACCCCGTGTTATTTCAAGGTTTATTCTATTGTTTATTGCTTACTTCTTTTATTTGTCCTCTGTGTGTTAGGTTTATTCTGAATATGATGTTTTTACATTGGTACAGTATTTTCTTTCATGTTTAATTTTTGTTTTTTCTATATTTTTTAACCCCTTTGTAAATCGGCTTCCATCTGTCTTTTACTTTGCTGCTGTGACACCAGAGTTTCCTCATTAAGGGATGAAAATAATTTTTCTAATTTAATCTTCTTCTTTCTCAATGTTCACTAAAAGTTCCCTCTGTTGCATTCAGCCCCCGGCCTTGTCCTGATCTCATTCTTCTCTGCCTGTGATGTTCAGGTTTTAAGCCTTCTACTCTCCAAACCTATTCTACTGAGCTGTCTGCGTTTCAGTCCTGCTACTTTAAATCAGCATAATGCACAAGCTGGCAGTTATTTAGCCAGCCTCATTTCTACTGAAGTCAGCTTCAATTAAAGTTTGAATTTTTCAATAAAACCTCTTGCTATACTCAACAGCCAATATGAATCTACTTGATAATAATGAGTGTTGTCACAAGATATTCTTCAGCTTTCCAAAAAGGGCTGAAAATAACTGACTAAATGGTTCTCACTTTCAGGAACTGGTTAAAGGTGAGGGGCTATGAGCGATCTGATCATTATTTGAAGCCCATTTATTTTTTTTATTTTTTTTTTACTTTAAATGCTTTGAAATGACATATTTGAGCTATAGACAGAACCTAGCTGAGGTAAAGAGAACATTATGGCATGAATCAGATCATTAAAAGAAACATGGCTGCCTGCTGTTGAGGACTGGGACCCGTAGTAAAATCTGTCAACTGAATAAGTAGGAGGCTCTGCAGAGAGACCTGCTGTCCAGTGACTGGTGGTTTTAATCGAAAGGTCTATACTGGGACATAATTCTGTCAATACTGATTTATCTGGCATGCTACCAATCAGCTGAGTGTGATTACTGTTCATCCATGAAGACTGGAAGTGATTCTTGGCATGAAACCCCCAGATAAATAAACACAAATAATCCAGACAGGCCCTTCACACCTACATCTTTTAAGAAAAGTTTCATCTTTTAAGAAAAGTTTTAGTTTCTGTCCGGAAAATGGTCATACTTCTGGGTGGTTTAGGATTCTATTCGTTTACAGTGTTGTTTTAAAACCTTCCCTGTGCAGTCAGGACCTGAAAGGGCTCAAAGAAGTTTGAAGTGTCAGAATTATTTATATCTGCCTTCATGATTATGCAACAAAAAGCTCATGAGGCAGACATGAACAGACAGACAGAAGAGTCCTTTTGCATCTGGAGACCCCCCCTCCACACACACACACATCCCGCCGCCGTTATGTAACCCCGTTTATCAGCACACCGTGTAGTGCTCTCTCAGCAGAATGAAATTGGGGAAGTGTTAATTTTTCAAACTTCTGATCCCTTGGTGTTTCTATTTGAACCTTCTAAGTGTCAAAGCATGTTCTGGAAATGATCTTAATGCATCACGCAGAGAACCTTATTAATGGCTCATATTAGAACCAGACTGTGAGATCTGTTGAGACTTAGGTGAGCGTCGGTGTTAATATTAGCTTTTTTATTCCTAAATCAGCAATTCATGATCAAACTCCCTTTAGGAACTGCTCAGAAAACTGCTCAACACTCAATATTATTAACTGTCTTAGTGGTCCTACTGTAGTAAAAGCCATTGGTACAAAAAGCACAAACATTCCAAAAAAATCCTAGATCTTAAATTGAGAAAAATATTTGGCTGCAATTAGTTGAACTTCATTACGCATAAACAATATAAAAGCAGGAGGACACGTTATCTGGAAGTCTGAGAGATGCAGCTACAAACAAAGTTTACAAAACCTTAAACCTGAATCCTCCTCTACAGGGTGATGGAAGCCTCCATGGTCCTCCATGCTGCTAAAACACATAAGCGTTTCAACTACAGATCGCTCTGGTGCGGGCCAATAGAACTGACAAAGACTCCAGGATTGGTGTGGAAATAGCTTCAGAGAAACTGAGCCAAAGTCCGGTTGCTCAAATTTAAGCTTTTTTATGGGTTGCCATGGCCTAGATGACTGAGAATGTACACTCACTGGCCACTTTATTAGGTACACCTGTCCAACTGCTCGTTAACGCTTAATTTCTAAGAAGCCAATCACATGGCGGCAACTCAGTGCATTTAGGCATGTAGACATGGTCAAGACCATCTCCTGCAGTTCAAACCGAGCATCAGTATGGGGAAGAAAGATGATTTGATGGTAGGGTCAGAATTTGGCGTCTCCAACATGAGAGCATGGATCCATCCTGCCTTGTATCAACGGTTCAGGCTGGTGGTGGTGGTGTCATGGTGTGGGGAATATTTTCTTGGCACTATTTGGGCCCCTTGGTACCAATTGAGCATCGTTGCAACGCCACAGCCTACCTGAGTATTGTTGCTGACCATGTCCATCCCTTTATGACCACAATGTACCCAACTTCTGATGGCTACTTTCAGCAGGATAATGCGCCATGTCATAAAGCTGGAATCATCTCAGGCTGGTTTCTTGAACATGACAATGAGTTCACTGTACTCAAATGGCCTCCACAGTCACCAGATCTCAATCCAATAGAGCATCTTTGGGATGTGGTGGAACGGGAGATTCGCATCATGGATGTGCAGCCGACAAATCTGCGGCAACTGTGTGATGCCATCATGTCAACATGGACCAAACTCCCCGAGGAATGCTTCCAGCACCTTGTTGAATCTATGCCACAAAGAATTGAGGCAGTTCTGAAGGCAAAAGGGGGTCCAACCCGTTACTAGCATGGGGTACCTAATAAAGTGGCCGGTGAGTGTACAGAGGCAACAAAGACATTGGGCTCACAAAATCAGAAGTATCAGTTGGTGTTTCTGATGTTAAAATGCAGTGCATTATTGGTTTTAATTTGAAAGAAACAATGAAAATACGAGAAACAACTGTCATTTTTTCTATCTCAAAAGTTATTTTGCTATAGACTTAGGCTGCTGGAGGACATAGGGACCTCTTTTCCTTTCTCTGCTTTATTCTTTTTTTTTTGTCCAATTCTGCACTATTTGATTGCCCAACCACGCATGTTTAACAAATTTGAAATTTATTTGTGCCGGGTTTTCTTTATTTAACTCTGTCTCTTTTCTAGAGATAAACATAGGCTCAGCTTTATATGACTAACTCTATGTGCTCTTTTCCTTCCCTTTTGACATGAAAGCTGACTCAGGGCTCATCTGCTTCACTGTTTCTTTCCTAAAAAGAGTCACCTGTGGAGTTTCTTTGCCAATACCAATGTTTAACATACAAAGTATTTTTTATTTTATTTTTTAGAACAGTGGAGTCTTGTATGTTCTCCCTGTGCATGTGTTGGTTTTCTCCGGGTACTCCAGCATCCTCCAAATGTCCAAAAATATGACTGTTGGGTTGATCGCCTTCTCTAAATTCTCCTTAGGTGTGAGTGTCCGTATGAATGGTTGTTTGTCTCTGTGTTTCCCTGTGATACACTGGCAACATGTCCAAGTTGTACCCTGCCTCTTGCCAATTGAGAGCTGGAGCACCAGCACCCCTCCTGATCACAGCAGGGATAAGATTGACGGAAAAAGGGATGGATGGTGTTTCTATGTTCCTTTTGTGTGTATATTCTGTGTCCTCTAACCCTATTCAGCCTCAGCAGAAGTCTGCTCACACAGAGCCTAGTTCTACTGGAGATTTCTTTCAGTTAAAAGGTAGTTTTTCCTCTCCAATGTCACTTTATGCATGCTCGGTTCAGATTGCTGTAGAGTCAACCCAAACAAGCCAGACAAATGTCTACCGTCACCAATATGACGATTTGATCTGATTAAACTGTCTCTGTAAAGAGCAAAAGTGGGAGATGTAGAGCAATCAAGTCCTCTCTATGTCATGTAATTGTTCTGCCCAGCCAATGAACCAGGTGAGCCCAATCTGCACAGTGAATTAAATTGTGCAGATTGGACTCACCTGGTTGAGTGGCCGGGCAGAATAATTACATGACATAGAGAGGACTTGATTGCCCCACATTTCCCACCTCTGGTAAAGAGCCTTGAGATGAACAAGTTTTATGAATTGGGGCTACAGAAATAAAACTAAATGGAACTGAAATAAGTCAAAGTAAAAAGTGAGTGTTCAAATAATCTCAAGGGTGAAACCATATTTTGCAATAAAACTGCTCAAGCACTAATTGATAAACTTTGCTTATGTATTCAAAGAATTTGCCATCAGACAATAAAGTCAGATACAAAAAAATGAAAAGAAATTAATATAAATATATCATTTTAAAACAAAGTTTATTAGCAGTATGTACACTTTATGTTCAGATATTCCCCAGCTGCCATGGGTATTAGACAGAAACATAAAATATCAGAGTGTGTGTAAAAACAAAAGTACTTAACTTAACCTACTGTAACTGACTGACTGTCTGTGTCTGGTGTAGTTTTGTTTAAAGAAAGGTGGTTCCTGATTCAAGTAGGCTGCAGTACCTTAGAACGGTTTAACTAAAGTCAAATTGAAACGTAAGGTTCTACGAAAAACTCCTAAGTGATAAATCTGTACAGCATACATTAATAACGTTTAGCATAAGCAGTAGTGAGTAACAACTGCGTGCTCCAGGCCCTTAGTGTCATTCTTAGCGTAATCGTAGTCGACACGACTGCACATTTACAAATTATTCAGCCGGTCCTCAGCCGCTGTCAGTGTCACAGCAGCTCTCCCTAACACTAAAAAGCAATTTAGTTCCTTCCTGATGTGAAAGTGTTCCTCTGTACTCCTGAAAAGACAGAACAACATCTGTTCTGCTCGGAGGATTTCTTTCCATCTTTAATCTCGGATCAAGGAGAAGAAACAAAGCGCGGCCTCGCCCTCTAGTTTAACTTTAAATATGGATGCGCGTCTGTCTCCTGCTTCAACAAAGCATATGTTAATTATAGCACGACGCCAGTGGCTCATCGTTTTAGCTCCTGTGCTCAGAGAGGGAAGCAGTCATCAGCTGGCTTATTGGCACAACCACGATCTCCAAGCTCTGCTCTGCTGCTCCAGAATATGAGGTCATTCGCCTCAGGGCCTTTTGCTGTTACCTCGAACACAGGCCAATCTGCCCGCTTAGATTCAGAAATACATAATGCATGACTGCATAGCGTGGTGCAGCATGGGGAGATCTCAGACATGCAAGCAGAAGGCAGAGACTTTGGAGAACCCACTTTAAAACACAGATTCTTGTGAAAGTTCTCATAGCTTTTACGCTGGGATGGAAAGATAATCTGATTCCTTTAATTAAATGGATTTAAAGAACATTTCCCAATATATTCATCCTTGTTTTTCTCTTTCTGTGTTCTGAGAGCAGACTTTTACTAAGTCCGAGGGTATATTAACTTAATGTTCCCTCTCTAACGTTAGGAAAGGGTAAGGCGACAGGCAGATTTCGAGGTTGAACACACAGAAAAAAAAATTTGCGGTGAAGGGAAACACGGAGAAGGAACATTTGTGTTGGAGAAATTGAAGCAGAAACTTAAGCAAAGAGTCGGTAGGTGGATCAGAGACGGCAGAAAGAAATGATGAGCAGGAAGCAAAATAGGCGGTATGGAAGAAGATGGGAGATTTAAAGAATAGCATACTGACCAGAAAAAGAAGTGAAAGAAAAGTCAAAATCATAAGATTGAAACAGTGCCAGAGAACATTTAAGTCTTAGTGTTAGAGATGAAAATAAAGTAATTGTTGACTTAAGGTAAACCTTTGGTGGCTCTAAATAAGAACAAGTAACTAGTGTCATCACTACCCTGATAGCTGATATAATTACTCATTTCACTCACCTGCCTAACTCTGCCCGGTTACCCATTAACATTCATCTCATCCACCTGCTCCTGCAGCTTTACATGCAGCTCAGCCCAGCTACTTGACATCATTTTGAGTTTGATGTTGAATTTATAGCTCATGTTTTTTGTTCATGTTCCAATTCTCAGAGGCTAGTCATGAGGGAGGGTTTTAATCTTGTCATAGTGTTTCATGTCAAGTTTTAGCGTACCGTAGTTTTTTTGTTATCATGCCTTGTTCTGCCTCTCAACTACTGAGCTATTCCCATCTGAACGTTTCTGCCTGAACCCTCTGGACTCATAAAACCCTGAACCTGCCTGAACTCTCCGTGGATTCCTGGAACCCTGGACCTGCCTGTTCTTGTTCTAATCGGAACCCCTCACCGGGTTACGGACTCCTGGATCTCTGAGCCAATCTGTTCTGAACTGTTTACTTGACCTGGCTCTCATTCATGCTTGTTCACTGGGGCTGCAGCATCTGGTTCCCTCTGGGGGGCTCCCGCCGCATCTTGTTTGGCAGTCCATCGGCTGGATCCTGCCTCGCTCTTAAGAGTTGACTGAGCTGTTAAAGCAGGTAAGTGACTCACATTGATAAGCATCATTACCAGTTGCCAGTGATGAGTAATCCACAGCTCCGTAATTCTGTTTTAAAGAAAAAAAATGCTTTGAATCTTCCCACTGTCTGTCTCGTTGATGAATGGGACTCTGTTGGTCATTTTTAATAATGGATGACAAAAAGGAAGAGCAATAAGGATGGATGAAATGAATAGTAAAGGGGTGCATTGCTTGCAAGTTAATAACAGCCTAGTTAAGAGATTGTGACCATGATGACGGCGTCTGCCAATCAATTTAAAGCAAACAATAAGCATGTAAGTGATGTTACACATATAAAAACTACAAAAGATAGAATCATATGTGATACCTGGTCACTACTGAGCACTTTTGAGGAAAATACACTCTCAAAGTTTTGCTGTTGGGAAACTGAGAAAGTATTCAAGATATGATTTTTTTTTTTTATTATTATTTTGGTTTAACAGCATAAAATTCACTTGAGTTTGAATCCTAAGTATTTCATGAAAGTAAACTCTGTCAAGCAGCACATGTGACATTTTTGATATTGTTGGGATCTGGAGGTCTGTCCACCTTTCTCCAGCAGAGGGCGCCCTAGGTCTCCTGGAGCTGGAGCTGACTACCACACCTGCGGCTCGTTTGCTCATCAGGAGACCAGCATTTAAGGAGAGGCAGAGCAACACTCCGGTGCCAGAATGTTATGCCAGTTATGGTTAGCAAACCAGAGCCGACCTGCCTGTCTGATTCTCTGACTCCCCTGAAACCTGAACCAGAACCTAATCTGTTTTTGTCCTCTCTGCTTCCTAGGAAGAACCTGTCTGAACCCAGAAACTCAGGAAGAGTTTCTCAGTCTGAAACCAGCCTGTCTGATCTCCGAAGAACTCTGGAAAGACAATCTGTCAGTAACCTGCCTGCCCGCTCTCAGAAGAAACTGGAAGAGAAACTCAGATCAGAAACTGCAATATCAGAAATCAAGCCTCTGCCTCTACCAAGCCCTCTGCCTGCCTTCTGCCTCTGGACCCTCCTGGTTCCCCTCCTCTGCCGCTCAGCTCAAACCACTGAACAGGTATAGACCTGCACTCATTCAACCAGCGAGCATACTTGGACATCAGCTAACCATTCTGTCCCTCTCTGCAGAGAAACCAGTCGTGACCAGTCTTGGACCTGTTTCCCCCCGAATCAGTTCTTTATTAACATTGTGTATCTAAATAAACTGTTGAAACTTTTCCCTCTGAGTCCGTGTGTTCTGCATGTGGGTTAGAAACCTTGGTACCATCATGACAGATATAATATTTAGTTTTTTTCTGGAATCATATAACATCCAGGAATCCTGTATAAGACATAAAAAAGCAGTTACTGTCACTACTGTATAATAGAATGTGTGTATTTTTAATGCCAAATACACACTTCTGATCTGTTTGATAAGATTTTCAGCATCTTCTTCTAATAATAGGAAGAAATCCTTCAGACTAGTTGGTTCCACAAGAGAGGACCCGGATAACTAAAAGATCTGCCTCCCATTCTATTTTTCAACATTCTAGGAACCACCAGTAATCCTGCAGATTGATAATGAAGTGCTCTGTTAAGAATATAAGGAACCATCAGGTCTCTGATCTAGTACAGGGCTTATGGTTATTTAGGGCTTTGTATGTGAGAAGGAGAATCGAGTTCCTCGTGTTTATAAATGTTTGCATCCTAAAAAGTCTTTTTTATTTATCAGGGGGATGAAAAAAATTAAGAATGAAAGCATGTGTGTGAAGATGCAGGAGGAGGGTCTCGCCCAGGGCTTTTTTATATTGAAGAATCTCCACTGTGGGTGACCCGTTCTGTCTGCTAGAGTGCTGCTGGATCGGAGCAGACTCTATCCGGGCGGATGCCATCGTGATGCTGCTATGATCTTATTTTCTGCCTCCCAGAGATGCTGCTCTGTAGCTTTCCAGCATCAGGCCGGAGTTGTTGAGTTCCAGGCCGGTCCTGGCATCATTTAATTTCAGCATAGCTGAAAGGAGCCACAATGCTGGATCAGAACCAAGAGCTAAGGCCACTTCACACCACCATGGAAATGCTAAGGGAACTGTAGAGTAAGTATTTTACAGGCAAAGAACAAGTTTTGTAAATGGAAATTTAAAATCAATAAATGAAACTTCAACAATGTTAAAAAAAAAAAAAAAAGGTTTTGAGTGTAACCTTTTTCAGATTTTGTTCTTCAAAGATTTTTTTTCTGCTTTTAATATTTTATTTTATATATATTTTTTTCCTAACAGATTTTAAAAGTAATCTAAATTTGATTAAAATTTAAATAAATTTTGAAAGCTTTTTTTTTTTTTCCAGATTTACATTTTTTCTATTTAATTGCTTTCTGGCGTTGCATTTCCTTTTTAAATTGCTTTTATGGATCACATTTGCTTCAGTCCTGAGGGATGGGCTTTCCAGTGAGAAAACAAGTGTTTCTATTGGTCTGCATTAATGTTAGCAACAATGTTTTGCTTCATTCTATCTCTACACTGGAAAAACAATCTAGAAATAAGTAAAAATGTCTTAAATTAAGTGCATTTCCCCTTAATTTGAGTTGGTAAATGAGATAGTTTGCCAACAGAATGAGTATTTTTACTCTGATAAATAAGATAATTAGATAATATGCACTTGAAATTAAACAATGCTATTCTGTTTTCTTATTCTAAGTGTAAATTGCCTTGGTACATTGGCAAGATGTCTCTTTTACTACCTTAATCCAAGAGCAAATGCACTTATTTTAAGAAAAAATGACTTGTCTAGATTTTGATTTTTTCCAGTGTATTCTCCCACTCTACAGTATTTTTTAGTTCACTCTCAAATATTGTGCTCTCTCTGCTTTTTCTCATAGTAGCTTCATCTTGTCTGACCTGTTTGGTTGTGACACCATCCTGGAAAAAAATATCAGCTGTGCTGCTGCCATCAACACCTTTGTTTAAAGATGTTGGAGCTTGGCCGGTTTTTCCAGTGTAGTCCTGTTTTTCTGACTGTGACTAACTGTATGTGCTCTCTTCATCCCCTGACATGGGAGCTGGCTCGGAGTCCATCTGTCTGGTTGTGTGTTTCCTGGACGGGTCCGCCTGTGGAGCTGGTTGACAGTTACCTTTTGTATCTCTGCTTCTTTCTGTATGTCTGCTTCTGTCTCCTTAAAACCCCAGTCAGCCTCGGCAGATGGCCGCTCACACTGAGCCTGGTTCTGCTTGAGGTTGGATGTTTTTCCTCTCCACTGTCGCTACAAGTATGCTCGGTATAAGGGATCACTTTCATGTCAATGAGTCGATCCAATAAGCTGGTTTTCCTTAGATAGAAAACATTGAACAAATCTGACTGTATGATCTGGTTGTAAAGTGCCTTCAGACTTGAAATGGCGCTATATAAAAAAACTAAATTGAATTATATTATTGGGCTTAAGGAAAAAAAATTGGGATTTGTTAAACACAGCTTGATGCATGTTTTTAAAATTTCATTAAAAAAATAATTAAAAACCATCTAAAACAAAATATATAATATTTAAAAAGACTATGAGAAAAAAAAATGGAAACATAGCAAAGTTAAAGTTATTTTCAAATTTCAATTTACAAAACCTGTTCTTTGCTTGCATAAGTGCTGAAACAAAGCATTAAGGCAGTCCCCTGTCTGGTTGCTTTGCATTTTGTAAGTCTTGTTCTTCTTCATGTTAATTAGCTGCAGGTTTAATACAAACATAGAGAAAAACCTGGATTTTTCAAGTGACGCCCGAAGGATTTTTTGCCTAACAGCCCAGCATGGAGCAGAGCCATGACAGGGTTGACTACCGCCTTCAGCCAAATGTTCACTTACTGTGGAGACCACTGTCCCTTTGTCCCTACTCCTCCTCATCATCACATACACACAGCCTGGTGCTGCACTACTTAAATATGCTCTGCCGCCAAATGTTTCCTTCAGCTGCAGAAATTGCTATTTAGATTCTTCTGTCATGTTAACAAACTAATCCAAGGTTAAAGCTGATATTTTGCATTAAAACACACGCTTGCTGCATGGTTAATCTCATGGAATAAAATTTTTTAATAAAAAAAAAATCTAACACACAGCAATGCTTCTTACAAAACATATTTTTATTTTTAGATACATTCTTTTTCATTTCAATTTACAAAATGTGTTTTTTTTATTGCAACAAAACTGTAACAAAATTAGCTCCATATGATTCACGCTCCCTTAGTATAAAATAAAAAAAAAAAGCTTCACAAAAAATGTCCAACAATAAACCATTACATAGTCTTTTCTGTGGCTGCATCTTATTTAATTTAAAGGGGTCATAGAATGATTCTATAGGGTATTTGCTACTGGTCCTTAAGGTCTCTGAATAGGGTGTGTAACATTGGTTGGTGTCAGGATTTGGTGTTTGGTTGAGGACACAAAAGCAGAGGCAAGTTGGCAGAGGTGAATTTTGGTGGGTTTATTGAGGTTTATAGGTATGGAGGCAGGAATCAATGATCCAACAAAAATAACACTAACCAGAACCAAGGAGAAATCAGGGGAAACCAAACTCTAGGAGCCAGGGAGAGACGAGGTACGCAGACAGAAGTTAGACGAGGATCCAGCAAACAGGAACTGAAGAGGGAGGGCTTAGACAGGGACAGAGACAAAGAAAGGGCTAACGAGGGAATTGAAAACAGATGAGGGTAGACCAGAAAACAGAGCAAGGGAAAGAGAACACAAGAGGGCAGCAGAGGACAACAAATGGAAAACCAAGAAGACTGAATACTAAAAAGAAAATCATAACAGAAAGAGAAACCTAACAGTTGGGCTGAAAATCCCATATTTGCTGTTCCATGAGCCCTAATGCAAGCCTGGTTGAAAGCCCTAGAATGAAACGACAGGTTTTCTTCCTTTTATGGTATGCTCATTAATATTTAGATGAGCTGTGCGCTGATTGGTTGGTTTACAACGAGCAAAGCTGCTAAGCAAAGACACATCATAGCAACAAGCACACACTCACTGAAACATCGAAAATGTTAATAGGGTAGGGTGACCAGACGTCAAACCTAAAAAAATATCCGGGGGGGATTGGAAAATCGTCCGGGCTTTTGGTTGCCCACATTGCGGCACGTAGCCGAAACACACCGGGCACCCGAACCGAGCCGTAAGCTCCGGGGCTGGTCCAGGAACCACGGTGGACGGGGGCAGGGAGCCATCAAGGCACAGAGCGCCTGAACCTGACCCGGTGATGGTAGTCTGGACACAGGTTCCATGCTTCCCCCCGCCTGCCTTACCGGCCCCCAGCCCCCCTCCTCCGGCTGAGGACGGGCGGCTCATGGCTCTCTGCTGAGGTCCGGTCCAGTCAGCGGCCCAGCAGTCGACACTTCAAACACCCCCCCTCCCTTGGGCCACTGAACCAGTGGGTTGATCTGTATGTCAATTTCGTGGCATGACAAAAGTACAGACCAGAACTAAATAAGGAAACATCCCCGAGTTGACGTCAACTTGAGGCGTCGCTTGGATTTGCCCATTTTATGGTGAAAAATTACAATTGTGAGATTTGCAGGGAAAGGAGGTGTCGATGGGGTTTGAACTTCTCTGTACGTCCATTTCACCCACTGAACTATCGTTACTCATCTATGACAAGGTAAACTCGGTTTTTTCGTTCTATGACCCCTTTAAACGTAGCTTTTATTATAATTTTCTGTTATATTAAAAAAAAATATATTCCAACATATTATTTCATGTTTGTAATATCTAAGTACCTTATTTTAAGGACAAAAATATCTATTCCATTAAAAGATCATCTCATTTGTAAAATTAAAGACCAATAAAGTTTTTTTATAGAAGTTTCCATCTATTTTTAGAGTTCAGAAAAAGTATCACTTGAATATTTTTCTTTTATGTTTTAGGTTTTAGATTTTGACCCAGTCAAGGTGGGAATTTATTTCATTTTGTGGGACACTGGGACAGCTAACATATATTGGGAGGTTGTGAGTTCGATCCCCCACTCCCACAGACTGTCACTCTTGGTCCCTGAGCAAGACCCTTAACCCCACACTGCTCCCCAGGCGCCGCACATTGGCAGCCCACTGCTCCCCAAGGGGATGGGTTAAATCCAGAGAATTAATTTCGTTGCTCTGTACTTGTGACAGTGGAATGACAATAAAGTTGAATTCTATTCTATACAAATCAGGACATCTGAGGAACATTGTGAGCAAACAATATCTCACAGAAGACCTTTAATGCCTTTTAGAGGTTACCAAATATTTCACCCTGTGGCCAAAAACTAAAAAAATCAAAATATGACAAACTAGTGACCCCTTACAATTATTTCATAATTTTTTATTTTTTTCCAATTGACATTGAATTTGTTATTTTTAACTATTTCTAATTATTTAACATTGAATTAAACAATTTATTTCTATGTTTGATTGAATGATTTATGTATTTTAAAAATCAATTAAATAGGTGTTTTATCTACTTATTTCATGGTACATACATTGTTTTGATGTTACATTAAAATGTATATATTTCATAATATTTTAGCCCTCCATATACCGCAGGAATCACAATGATTGTGACAGCCCCCCAAGGAGGCCATGACCCCAACCTCTGAACCCCCTGTGTTATCTGAATCTGAGTGTAGAGCAACATTTATAGGTCTTTCGTTCCTAATAAGTAGGGGTTGGTCCTGGAAATTAACACCCAGGTTTATCCAGACTGATCTCTCTCTGTCTGTTTGAACCTAGCATCAGTTGAACTGGATTGTTGCTGACTGCGTGCCAGCAGCCATGTAATGTAAGATAAGTGCAGAATACAGGAAGGAGCAGATCAGACATTTGCTCTGCTTTAATTCCTGTCTGCAGATAAGTGAGATAATAGGTCGTCCCTGGACCAGTTTTTAATGTGGATCATTTAAATTCTGCTCCGGGCTGACGTGAATGGTTCCGACAGAACACCGGGAGCGCAGCGTAAAAAGCCTTTTTTATATTTAGCAGAGAGGGAAAAGGAGGAGAAACCTTTTAACAAACAGATCCAGTTGTACTGCTGTCGGTGGGAGATTAACTCCCCTATTTGCCATCATTACATCTCTGCAGAACAAATATTTTCTGACGTTAACAGAATCGTTTGCATTCAGTCCATAAATATTATACAAACTAAATGCATACAGTAGACAGCTCCTGTTGTTTCCTTACATCACTGCGAAAACAATACAGAAATAAGTAAAAAATTCTTAAATTAAGTATATTTACCCTTAATTTGAGCAGGTAAACAAGATGATCTGCCAATGGAATGAGTATTTTTACTCTTAAAATAAGATAGTTAGATAATATTTACTTGAAATAAGACGATAAAGTTGTTTTTTCTTATTTTAAAAGGAAATTGTCTTGTTCCATTGGCAAAGTGTCTTACTTAGCTCCTTGAATGAGGAGAAACTGAAGGAAATTGAAGGAAAAACGCACTTATTTTAAGAAAAAATAACTTATTGATATTTCTATTTTTTGCAGTCTAATGTTTGATTAAAGATGCGGTAAAAGGAACTAAGAGACGTCTAGAGGGTAAATGGCTGAGTGATTCATTATCAAGGTAAAGACGGGCGAGTTGCAGTAACTTCAGATTCAAATTTTTGGATCTGAATCTCAGAAGAGAATCAAAGGAAAACACCCTTTAGACGGGAGTTTTAAAATCTTATTGTTTAACTGATTCACTGACTGAAATTATTCTTTAGACATTTTTATTTAAGCATCTCCATAAATCTCACACATTGGCTGCTTTATGATCTTTTTCAGTAACATTTGACTTTTACATATCACCCTGGAGTGTCTACAGCAACCTTCAGTATCTTAGCAACAAGAACAGCTGAACCTAGGTGCAATTTGGAGTTGTGCATCAACCCAGTACTAAAGTCCTTCCACTGTCTCTCTGTTTCTCAGAGAATGGACTTAAAAATCCTTTTTGTTAGTCTAGAAATCACAGAAAGGCTGAACTCCAAAATACATTACAGACTTGATGACCACCCAGACCTCTCAGGTCTTCTTTTTTAAATGTACCGTTTCTGCAGAATCAGAACTAAACATGTAATAATAGCTTTTAGTTCTTATGTTCATCTAATCTGGAATAAACTCACAGAAAACTGCAAAAGTGCTGAAACTCTTAGCTGCTATAAATCAAAATTAAAAATAGAATCATCTTATTTTTCACCGCTAAGCTGCTCATTCACTGTTGGAAAGCTGTATGCATCTAAATTTCGTGTTGCATAGACTCTGTGTCGTGGTCTTGGTTAGGTTCAAGTTTTATCTCTGAGTTTTCATTGGTCGTAGTTATTGTGTGTTGTAGTTATTTTTGATGGTATTTAAGTTCTTAGATATTTCTTGTTTGCCTTTTTGTGTCAGTCTCCTTTTCCCTAGCTCCCTTCCTGCCTCCGTTCACACCTGCTCCCTATCTGCTAATTAGCCTGGTATTTGTTTCTTTCTATATATTCTCCTCCTGTTTAGTCACTCTTTGCTGGCTTGTCGTCATTTCTTTGCCCCCTTGTTGTAAGTATTCTCAATTTTTGTGGATTTTTTGGGATTTATGTTTTGGATTTTTGCTTCTGTTAAACTTTTGGTTAATTAAACCTTCAAGAAACTGTTGGGATCCAGAGGCTTGCCCACCAGAGGGCGCCGAGGATCCCTTCCTGATGGTTTGTGCTGCTGTTGGGATCTGGGGTGCTGTCTACCTTCCTCCACCAGAGGGCGTACTGGATCTCCTGAAGCTGGAGCTGACTTCACCAGCTGCTTCTCATCTGCTCATCAGGGGACCAGTACTTAAGTGGGCTGTGGACAACACTCCGGTGCCAGAGTGTTTTGCCAGTTATGGTTAGCAAGTCTGAGCCAATCTGCCTGCCTGAATCAAGACTCCCTGATTATCTGAACCTAACCTGTTCTTGTCCTCTCTGCTTCTAGGAAGAACCTGTCTGAAATCAGAAACTCTGGAAGAGTTTCTCTGTCTGAAACCAGTCTGTCTGATCACGGAAGGAACCCTGGAGAATCACACCTGTTAGCCCTAAGCCTGCCGCCAGCCTCTGGACCCTCCAGGTTTCCCGCTCTGTTGCTCTGCTCAAACCTCAGAACAGGTACAAACCTGCACTCACTCAACCAGCAACATTACCAGGACTTCTGCTAACCATTCTGTCCCCCTCTGCAGTGAAAATCTGTCGTGACCAGTCCTGGACCAGATTTTCCCAGAACCTGTTCAGTGTTCAAACCTGTGTGTTTTACAATAAACCTTTGAACTTTTTCCCCTGTCTCAGAGTGTGTTCTGCATGTGGGCTAGTAACCTAATACCCATCATGACAGAAACCACCTCAAGCTTTTGTTTCTCTAAGTTAGGTTTGTCTAAGTCTATCGGTAAGGTATTTTAATATATAATATAATAATTGAACTTTATTGATCTCACATTGGAGAAATTTACCTCTGCATTTAACCCATCCCATTGGGGAGCAGTGGGCTGCCATTTTGCGGCGCCCAGGGAGCAGTGTGGGGTTAAGGGTCTTGCTCGGAGACCCTGAATTCAGGCTGTGGGGAGCGAACCAGGTACTTGCAACCATCTCAGAGCACAAGGCCAACACTCCCCCTCATTGTTGGCCTAATATGGAAAAAAAATATATGATTCCAATAGATTATCAACAACTTGTGTTGCATCTAGATGAATGCAATGTACTGTTTATGATGTTAATGTCTACAATAATGCATCATTTTTGTTACCATCAGGTAAAATTTCTTCAGTCATTAGAGACGCTAACAATACATATGCATCCGACTCGGCACACAGATGATTTATGTCATTCTCGTTGTCCTGGCCAACCACAATGTTTTACGTCATCATGGCAATGTTCAGCCAGTCATATAGTGTAATTCACTGGCCTGCATAGGGTCCAAGCAGATCTGACCATGATTTCCAAATGAAGTAAAAAAGAAAAAAGGGATCTCTGTCTCTGTTCCCCAGAGGCAGAGATCGTTCTTGGGTTTGTCCATGTTCCAGGGGGTCGTTCTCAGCAGGAAGGCCTTCAAAACAACTTTTAGCCCGAAGAGCTCTGGATATTTATCCCAGAAGGACTGAGACTAAAAGCTGGAGGACAGCTGATGGAAGCTCACAGCAACACTTTATGGAGCTGGGAGATGGGGGGGGTAGCCAGAGCGTTAATAAGGAACATGTTTTTATAGGAATCAAAGACACCATCCCCCCGGTTCTCTTTTGGAGAGTTTTAAAGGTAGTATGGAGGATCTTTGTGAATTTTTGAAAAGACCCGCCGTCTCCACTTAAAAAAAAAGCATATTGACAGCCCCGTACCCGCTCCCGAGAGGGAAGCTTTTTAAACATGTGAGAGCATGCAGGAGCCCATTTCTTCTCGTGCAAGCTCTGTTAAAAAGTTACTTTTTGCATCGCTCATGCAAACTCACTTTCCAAAGAAGATTTGCAATTTTTCTACAATTTTAGACTCAACGCTAAGTGAAAATGGTGACAAGCATGTAGGACGGTTTTACGTAAACATATCACCAGTATGATTGACAATTAGTTTTGTGATCCTCCTGGAAAAAGAACATCGTCCACTATAGCGTTAATAAACAAAAAGATTAAAATATTATATATATATATATATATATATATATATATATATAAAGTTTTTGTTTTCCCCTCTTGTGTTGCAGCGTTTGTTAGGAGACAAACAAAAACAAAAGGAAAGATTTCTTTTGTCATGGAGTAAAACAACATGGTTTTGTGTCCAGTCAAAGCTCTGTCATAAGCTAGACTTTAATCCTGTTAGATTTTATCTCTGAATCCAACCATGACCCTATAAGCAGATTAACTGAAGCTTTTGGCAGATCTTTCAGACAGAACTCATCCAAACTTTTTGGTACAAAGAAGTCTTTTCCTATTGGAGTCTAAAAATAAACCCTTTAAGCAGGTTGACGGTAAGGGCAGTAGGAATTTATTCATGACAGAATGAGCTGAATCAGTTGTTTTTGAGGTAATTCAGGGGTTTAAGGGAAAAAAATATATTCTCTCCATTCAGCTACATGTGTCCATATCACATAAGTCTAGCTCTGCATCACTAAGTTGTAAAACTATATATTTCTATTTTCCAATCTAATTTATATTAAACCAAGATATAATCCCATTCAGATTAAATAATGCATTTTTAAGTCAGATGTGGTCCAAAGGAGGCAACTAAAATGCACAAAAAAATGTATAAAAGATAACAAACTAAAATGGAACAGGTTTATGTTATTGAATCTGCCTAAAAACTTTTAGTTCATAGTTAAAACATCCCAATGAGACGATCACATATAATTTTCAATGTTTTTTAAGGCAATTTCCAGGAGGAGGAAGCTGAATGGACTGAAGCCTTCTTGTCAAATTCAGATCATAAAGCGACCGGAGCAGCGAAAAGGATGAGCAAAGAGGGTAGGAGTCGACAATTCTCATTGCAACTGAAGCACAGATGAATCAGTACAAGCTAACCAATGGGAATTCCTTTATTTAGCCCAGCCAGACACTCTGGCCCATGATTATAAATCTTAATGATGTAGTGTAATTTTGCAGTTTGAACCTCAGAGAAGAGAGATGGAGACAGGAGCAGAGTCAAGCATCCTAAGACATTGTGAAGAACCAAGCAGATATGAAAGCTCTGCATAGTCCAGCAGACATCCATGTTGTACCGTCATCACTGTATAAAAAAAAAAAATCCTATTTAGTCTACAAACTATTTTTAAAACCACAAACCTGAAAAACTAAGTGTTAAATACAGGGACAATGATTTAAGTCAGATTAAAATACCAAGGTTATTATAATCTTTAAAATTATTGAATGAGTAGTCAGTACTTATACCTTAAAGTTTAGTTAGTTCAAGTAACTTTTGTGTTTTTGTTGTAAAATATGAGAAAACCAACAGAATATTGTTCAATTTTAACAACACAAACTTCTCCTAAGCAGATGCTGCCAACCAAAATAGCAAAATACATTCTGTTAGGGATGGAACGGTTTATGAAAACCGTCCGAACCGTTCGGTTCGACTGTCTCTGTTCGGTTCGTGTGTGTTTCGTTCAGTTCATGCGCTGCTCCTTTTTCTCATAGGCGAAGCGTTTACACTCCAGAGCAGAAGGTGGCGGTACTGCG
>NW_015151604.1:32607-33463 GCF_000732505.1 Cyprinodon variegatus
ACCAAAAGTTTTGTGACCCCCATGCAGTATCTCCGCGGACCCCCTAGGGGTCACAGACCCCCTGTTGAAGACCTCTGCCCTAATATCTATAGAGAAAACACAAAAAAATGCATCAATATGACAAAATGGTTTGAAAAGGAGTGGAGCCAGTTAAATAACTGTTCCATCTGCATAAAATGGTATGCAGTATGAGCTTTTGCTGATGACCTCATCCGCGCGCGCCGGCTACCGTTCATTCATCCTGTCCGCTTAACTGCTGCTGGTTTTACTCACATGCCTGGAAGATGTCTAGTGCTACTACCACTGATGATCTCGCTCTTGAAATGGAATTGAACGATTCAGATTACTTGCCGAATTAATGTGAGGGGTAGAGTGTAGCCGCCTGTGGCCCGGCTGCCTGTCACAACTCCAGTCCGGCGTGCGGATGACGTCATACACGCTCGGCTTTGTTTTAAAAAAAGTTAAATATAAAAAATATAACCGTGAATGTCTAGGGGACAGTTATTCGCCTACATGTTATGAATGCTGGCGTACCATAAAGAATAAATTATGAACAGTTTAGTTTGTGCCTTCAACTCATTGCCCAAAGGAAGACGTTACTTGGATATAACAAAACCCAATATCTACAGAACGGCTCCAAAACATGAACATGATGTAATAACGTAAAATCAAGAGTCCAAAGTAAAAAACATTCCCCTTTAATGCATGATGCAGTGGACAGGGTTAGGTCTGACTGGACTGGAACCTACAGAATAAACATAGGAAGGCTAAAATTAGCCGAGCTGTTTTTATGGTATTACAATTGACTGTTGTAAATGCAGACAATGCTACACTGCATCGCTGCCTCAAAGTGAAT
>NW_015151604.1:38310-38845 GCF_000732505.1 Cyprinodon variegatus
ACTCTTTTCTACGATGAGCTTGTTCCTTTCGAGAAGAACTGGGGCTTTTCAAGGGTGGGAAGAGTCTAAGAGCTTTTACTGATAGTGAGACTTTTGTTTTCTCAGTAGTCATCAGCAAAAAAAATAAAAAATCTTATTTAGGTTTTTTATTGGCAAAGGAGTCTTTATTTACGTATATTATCAAATTAATTGTCGCAATAAAGTCGGTGTGGCTGTTTGACTTCCTTTCCTTAGCTTATGAGCAAATAAAATCTGCTAACTCTGGGGAGAAGCAGGGATTATCTCTCCCCTTTACTCTGTATCCTCTCAATGTGCAATTTATGTTGCTCTCTGGAGGCAGAGGTTTTCTCTCCACCATCTTCTGCAGAAGCAGAGGAACGGGGGAAATAGAGAAGGGTTCTGTGGATGAGCCCCTTTTGAGCCACAGCAGTTTGAGTTGATGGCTCAGAGGTTGTGTGTGGCTGCTCTCTCCTCTAACATACCGTTTTTTAGGAGAGAACCATAAGTAAATATCTAAATCAAACACTCTGGATGA
>NW_015151604.1:40081-41714 GCF_000732505.1 Cyprinodon variegatus
CAGATGTTATTACCAATCAGTGAAGCATGAAGGAGCTGCAATTTGTAGCTCAAACAAGGACTACCAAAGAACTCAAATACATCCAGAAAAACACCACAAAATAGGAATTAAACCAATAAAACTAGAAAACAAAGAAAAACAAAACATGGATAAAAGTGAATCTAAAAAACACAAAAAGAAAACTTAAACAGAACCAAAACCTTGACACTAGGTCTCAGAGAACAAGTCCAAGTCAAGCCTGAAGTCTTTTATTTTTGCGACTTTGGTGCAACTGGAGCTCAAGTTTTAAACAGGAGCTTCCATATCTGATCCATGGGAGGAGAGAAGGAAGCCCTCAGAAAAGACAGCATCAGAGCAACATATCTGGGGACAGAAATATTTAGTTTACCATGGCTTTAAAAACAAAATTTAGATCCTGTTTGAATCAGTGTTTGTGTTTCCTTCTGATGCAGAAAGATAAAAAATGTCTAGATCCTCAGTGTCGAAGAGATTATCCAAAATATGTTTTAATAATTTCAATTAATTCAGATCAATTCAGCTTTACAAGAGCTAAACTTTCGGTGCACTAGTGACTTGATTAAACAACAGCAGGTAGTAGGACAGAAGAGGTGTGAGGAATAAAAGGATTTTTAAATACTGCAGTGATCAGAAGCGAGAGAGGAAGTGGAGAAAATGGAACCTGGAGAGTTTTTTTCTGGAATCAGTGATAAACAGATTAATTCTCTTTCACTAAGAATTCTCCATTAGAATCAGAGATGGATTGATCCATTCAGGTTTGCTGATTTTCTACGTTACCATGGTGATCAAACAGGATCAGTGATACAGAACCGCATCCTTCACAGCTGGAACAGGAAACTTTCTTTTTGAAAGGTCATAAAAATGTCTCTAAATCCGACAAGTTTCACCTTTTATAGAAAAATATCAAAGATTTTCTAATTAAAGAGACGAGAAATTCCACCACAGTTTTCAGCCATCTCCATCTGAATCATACGATCTGCTGATTGCCAAGTTTCCAAAGCAGGACCTCCAGCCTGAAGCTCAGGTCAAACCCAGCAGCTCTCACCTGACCACCAGCAGCAGCATCAGGGAGCCCTCCTTCCACCTCATGTCTCCTCCTGTCCGGACGCTCCGCCGCCTTCAGCACCGCGGACAGCGCTCGCGCTCCAGATGTGCTCAGATAGTGGCGCACAGAGAGTTCGCGGACATTCCGCCGTGACTCCCGGATATTAAGCTGCACTTTTGTTTCTCATCACCATGGAGAGGAGCGAGGTCGCGCGCAGCAGCAGAGATGAAGCCAAAGCTGAGAAGCGCACAGATGTTGTGCGCTCCGACTTCACTCTGAAAGCCCCGCCTCTTTCCCCAGCGGTGACAAGCAGCTCAGCCAATCAGAGCTGAAGCTCAGTGCGACACTGACGTATGAATGAAGATCAGAGCTGGGATTTAATCAGCAACTTGGTAGTGAAAGTCAGAGACTCCCCCTGCTGAGCCCAGCCGCCATACAACAATGTAAACATCAACAAAGCAGTCACGCAGGGCGCGCATTTATCAGCCAGCAGGGCCCGGGGCCCCACTGATGAGAGCGACATTCTAACCAATAAGATGATACAACTAATAAAGATTCCGAGTCATCCTG
>NW_015151604.1:45531-46731 GCF_000732505.1 Cyprinodon variegatus
TGTTGTCAGAATTTAGTCAGAATTCTGAGATTAAAGTCAGAATTCTGAGATTAAAGTCAGAATTCTGAGAAAAAAAGTCTGAATTCTGACTATAATCTCAGAATTCTGACTTTAATCTCAGAATTCTGACTAAATTCTGACAACAAAAAAAGTCAGAATTCTGACTTTTTTTCCATGTTAAACTGAAATAAAATTTAGAAATCATTTAACTTTTTTTTTCAGTGGCCCTAATCCTCTTCCGTACAAATGCTAAGAAAAGAAAATAACAAAATAACGGACAGGTTGGACTTAAAACAGTCCAACCTGTCTGTGAATTCGGTGCTATTTTAATATGGTAAGGTCATATTTTTTTTTTTCTAGATGTCTTATTTTATCTAACGTAGGACTTGTTACTCTATTGGTGAAGCTCAGGACATCACACAGTAACAGGACAAGCTTATGGAATAAAGCTGATTGATCGATTTGATTTAAGCAGTGGTAGTAATTATAATGCAAAAGAGGGTCAATGTTGTTTTTATTCAGTTGATTGAGAAAAAAAAACAACTAAGGCAGGGTGTAATAAGACAGAAATCATACCATTAAACCTCATTAATTTAAAATAAGACAGTGCCAAGTTATCATCGCAATAACTGAAATATGTCCACATCCATGGACGTCATTTTTTGGGGGGGTCAAGGGGGACATGTCCCCTCCACTTTTTCAAATGTCCGTTTTGGTGCCCTGCAAGTTTTACTGTCCAAAATCAATGTACATAACAGTACATAGACATTTGTCGAGCACTTGGACCAAGTGGAAAACCTCAGCTCAAACTGCCTGACTGGCCCTTCGTCTTTTCTTGTGTGATTAGCTGTCACTGCAGTCACTCCTGAGAAACATACTCATTTCCCAACATTTTGTTCTCTGACTCGCCTCTTCCTTTCCTTTGTGTCTCTTTCTCTCCCTTCAGCACTTTTCTTTTTCTTGAGTATTCCTGTCTTTTTTCAGGGACTACATTATGATTAGTCCTGCAGCACTTCTGCTTTTCTGCAGGCAGTTACATTCCCTGATGAATACATTAATATTTCTTGATCGAAACTGTAAATGACAAATCCATCATGAATTGGAGGTAAATAAGATTGATGGAGGGAACACAAACTTTGATTGCCCTTTAAATGTCTAACACCATGTTATAATGAAAAACTTAGACATGGTGTCATGTTC
>NW_015151604.1:50171-54765 GCF_000732505.1 Cyprinodon variegatus
CCTCTGAGAAAAGCCTCCAGAGCAGTGTTTTGCTCTTCTTTCAGTGAAGAAATACTCTGTAATTCCGATAAAACTTGCTCGATAGCCACGCTAACGTTAGTTTCATTGGCTGAAGCAGCCATGTTCTTTAGTGTTGTAAATTGGTGCTATATAGATAAACTGAATAGGGATCGAACATACATGATGAGATAACTAAAACAAATAGCAGCCCACCTTAACACAAAGTATGGCACATTATGCCACCGGGGAATCCACCTCGGTTGTGGTCATGTTTCATTTTTTTTGGCTGATGTTTTAAGTAGCTAACAAACTCAGATCATTCTGATGAATCTTGTTTGACCTTCTCTTGCTGGTAAAACACTCATCTTCCTGGAACGTCCCCCAAATGACTTGTACGAGTACTCAATGATCCATGAGGAAACATCTTTATAATTCATGGGATTGGAAGGTTAATTTCGTGCAGCTCCAGCTACTCTTCCTGATCCTGTAATCTTTGTGTTTTATTGATGATTCTTTGTTTCATGAATTGTTCACTGCCTCGATGATTTTACTTCTCACTAATAAAGCCCTAAATACCAAACTCTGTCTTATATCATGGATCTGATAATTCCTTATGTTCCTAACAGAGCACTTCGCTCTCTATCTGCAGGTTTACTAGTGGTTCCTGTAATTTCTTAAAGTAGAAAGGGAGGCAGATCTTTAAGTTACGTGCTTTAGTCCATGAGGAAGACACCCTGTCTCCCTTTAAGTGTAGGCCTAAAAACTTTCCTCTTTGATAAAGCTTATAGGTTATCCTGAGCTATCTCTACAGTTAAGCTGCTATAAGCTTAGGCTGCTGGATGACATAGGGACCCCTTTTCCTCTTTCTGGTTCATTCCATCTTTATTCTCAATTTCTTAAGTAGTTTTTAGTCAACCCCTAACTTTATTTTTTTTGTACTTTGAGGCAGCAGCCATCAGATGCAACACTTTCAGTAGATGATAGAGTTGGGCCTGTTTTTCAGTGCTTAGTAGTTGTCACCCTTGAGGTGACATGTGGTGGCGCTATATAAATAAACTGAATTGAATTGATTTTTAATAAATCACTGTGCCAATCAAACTCATCTTACTGTAGTTCAGAGATAAAAAAAACAAAGAAAAAAAAACAGCCAGTGTCTCACTGAAATAGTTAAACCTTTTAGGTTCATGTCTCTGCCTTAAAACCGCAGCCATGACCCAGATTATCATACATCGAACCCGGTGCCATCATCCTGCCCCCTCCAGCACTGATCATGTCACTACCTGTACAGATCACACCTTCCACTCTTTTCCATAAAATCTGCTGTGCATGACTGTGCCTGTCCCACAGATACTTTACATCAGCCCTTTCTTTTTAAAGCACCACCTGAGGGTAAAAAAGAGTCAAACTAGTATCAGTGGCCCCTGGCCCCCCCCTCAGATCTACTCAGTGTTGCAGTAAACAGCCTGCAAGACAGGAAGCATCAATTCTGCCGCCTACTGGGTTTCTCTCTGCCTCCTCAAGGCAAAGGTTGGACTCTGAGAGGATGAAACATGGCGCCACGGGTCGCAGCAGCAACAACAATAGGACCCATATGTGCTCCGACCCGACAGGCTTAGAATCTTCCCAGGTAAAATACTTTTATTTCTGGAACAGGATGAATATTGTTTGCTGTACAAAACACAATTTATTTTTGTATACACTCTATGTATACAAAATGACAACAAAAGTTGTCTAAGTCTCAGCAAAAAGCTTTCAGCTAAGAGCAGGACCGGTTCTGCAGGCTTGTTTGTGTTTGATTATGTCCTTGGTGTGACCAATCATAGGTCCTCCATCGCAGATGATTGGTTTATCTCTGGATGCCTGCAGGTTTCCTGACCTCCAGCAGTTGATCATTTTCACTGCATCTTCTCTTAATTCCTGTGTGAAACATTTGCTGTTGCTTTCATGCAGCGTTTTTCTGTCTTACTCAGTGACTCTAATGAGCAGATAGGTCCAAACGCTGGAACTGACCTTCCTCAAAGGGAGAGATGACACTCTGTTCTCCAGCAATGGGCTCTGCTCGGCCCTCTGCTCCTGTTCAGCTCCCAGGCTGAGATCAGCTCCCCCTCTGCTTATTGTTATAGTTACATAAACTCTGAGGTACGGAAGAGGATTAGGGCCACTGAAAAAAAAAAAANCTAACCATAACTGGCAAAACAATCTGGCGTCGGAGTGAAGTCCTCTGCCTCCTTATATACTGGTCTCCTGATGAGCAAACGAGCCGCAGGTGGTGAAGTCAGCTCCAGCTCCAGGAGACCTAGAACGATGGAGAAAAATGGACAGACTTCCAGATCCCAACACATGGACAAATTTTATTGTCATCTTGTTTACACAGAGTGTATACAAAACGAAATTATGTTTTGTACAGCTTTCAGAATATTTTCATTCCATAAAGTGCATGTCAAGTGGTTCACACTTTTTTGTTTGGTATTTAAACTGCGGGTTTCCCCCACTTGAAAAGGCATCTTGCTTCCAGAGATTTCACAGGATTTCACTCAGAACACCAAAGTTGATTCTTTCCTTTTTTATCTTTTATTTGAAAGTTCAATCAACAATAGTAGCATTGATAAAAGTAGTAGCAGTAGAAGTAGTTGTAGGTGAAAACCCTTTGAACATAAACACAGAGAAACAATGATTAACAACCTTTAAATAACAAAATTGTTCCTGAAACAAAATATAAGGTTTAAACCCAAAAAACATATTGAAAGCATTTTTGAACCTGAATAAACAGTCTTAATTCACCTCTGCCTACTGGTCTCTGCGTCTGGGTCCTCCACACAAACAGTGATTCATGACATAATCGGAATTTCTAGATGAGTTTTTAGAGTTTCTATCTGATTTGTTGTCATCAATTCAATTCAATTTAGTTTATTTATACAGCATAATTTCACAACAGGTCATCTTAGTTGGTTGACAGTTGCCTTTTCCATCTCTGCTTGTTTCTGTATGTCTGCTTCTGTCTCCTTGAACCCCAGTCAGCCTCAGCAGATGGCCGCTCACACTGAGCCTGGTTCTGCTGGAACCAGGTTCTTCCTGTTAAAAGGGAATTTTCCTTTCCACTGTTGCCACAAGCATGATTATTTTGAGACATTGCTTTCGATTCATTGAGTCGATGAAATCAGCTGGTTCTCCTTACGTAGGACACTTTGAACCAATCTGACCATATGATTTGGTTGAAATGTCTCTGTAAAGTGCCTTTAGATGACATGTGTTGTAAATTGGTGCTACACAGATAAACTGAATAGGGATCGAACATTCATGATGAGATAACTAAAATAAATAGCAGCCCACCATAACACAAAGTATGGCACATTATGCCACCGGGGAATCCACCTCGGTTGTGGTCATGTTTCATTTTTTTTGGCTGATGTTTTAAGTAGCTAACAAACTCAGATCATTCTGATGAATCTTGTTTGACCTTCTCTTGCTGGTAAAACACTCATCTTCCTGGAACGTCCCCCAAATGACTTGTACGAGTACTCAATGATCCATGAGGAAACATCTTTATAATTCATGGGATTGGAAGGTTAATTTCGTGCAGCTCCAGCTACTCTTCCTGATCCTGTAATCTTTGTGTTTTATTGATGATTCTTTGTTTCATGAATTGTTCACTGCCTCGATGATTTTACTTCTCACTAATAAAGCCCTAAATACCAAACTCTGTCTTATATCATGGATCTGATAATTCCTTATGTTCCTAACAGAGCACTTCGCTCTCTATCTGCAGGTTTACTAGTGGTTCCTGTAATTTCTTAAAGTAGAAAGGGAGGCAGATCTTTAAGTTACGTGCTTTAGTCCATGAGGAAGACACCCTGTCTCCCTTTAAGTGTAGGCCTAAAAACTTTCCTCTTTGATAAAGCTTATAGGTTATCCTGAGCTATCTCTACAGTTAAGCTGCTATAAGCTTAGGCTGCTGGATGACATAGGGACCCCTTTTCCTCTTTCTGGTTCATTCCATCTTTATTCTCAATTTCTTAAGTAGTTTTTAGTCAACCCCTAACTTTATTTTTTTTGTACTTTGAGGCAGCAGCCATCAGATGCAACACTTTCAGTAGATGATAGAGTTGGGCCTGTTTTTCAGTGCTTAGTAGTTGCCACCCTTGAGGTGACATGTGGTGGCGCTATATAAATAAACTGAATTGAATGCTAATCTAGGAGGATTAAATCCTGCATAGTCAATAACTACATGCAATCATCTGTTTTTCCTTAGATAGAAAATCTTGAACCAGTCTGAGTGAATGATCTGATAGAATTGTCTCTATTAACAGTCACAATATGAACATTTGTTATGAATTAGCACAATAGAAATGTCATGATGGGTCTTAGGTTCTTAGCCCACATGCAGAACACAACGGAGGCTGGTAAAAGTTTAACAGAGTTTATTGAGTTATGCACAAAACACAAGATCATGAACTGGATCAGGAACTGGTCCGGGCTGGTTCACTGAAGTCTGCAGAGATGATAGTTTGATTAGAAAGCTGGCTGATGAGTTATGAGTCTTTGATTATTCAAGAGTATACCTTGATAGAGTCCGGGCTTCTCTTTGAGAGAGAGG
>NW_015151604.1:56366-58664 GCF_000732505.1 Cyprinodon variegatus
TAAAAAAAATCAGTTAACTTTTTTCTTTTTTTTCAGTGGCCCTAATCCTCTTCCGTACTGAGGAGAGTTGACCTGTTATCCCCGATCAAATGATAGTTTCCTTCTTCCAGGTAGGCTGAGCCGGGTTCATCTGGTGAGCTTCACCGCTGCACCTCGGGCCCCTGCTGTCACTGTGAATCTCATTCAGTCTGTGACCGCCAGCAGCCTCAGAGCATCAGAGAGGCTGTTTGTGTTTGTAGGTGGAGATCATCGTCTCTACACATCTTTCATGGCCTTTTCTGTCCAAACCTGTCAAATCGCATCTTTCCAAGTCGCTAAAACATCCGGATTCCTAAGAAGGAGTTCCCTCTGAAGAGATCATTTACAGAAGTAACAACAACAAAACAGCTGACCTGCAGGCGTATAATGAAAACTAAACTGTTTAGAAGTTAGAAAGAAGATAGAAAAGTAATTTCCAGTTAATGCTTTTCGACATAGATCTAGAGCAAGATGAGGCTCTCTGCATCCTTCCTGAAATCAGGCCTCGGCTCTGTTCAGCTTAGTGAGGATAATCGAAGAGGCGGTTGGCTTTATGCTTGACTGTCTGTGAAGATAAAGAGTTTTTCCACAGATCTGCTTTCTGGAGAACTCTACGGTAACATGTTATGAAACTGAACACCATGTGGTAAAATGACCCACAGTGTGTTTAATCTACATCAGTTAATTTCCGCAGATTTGTCTGTAACGAAATTATTCCTCAGAGTCCCAGGACTTCTAACATATTTGACCTGAAAAAAAAAAAAAACAACATAAAAAAACACAACACATTTCCTAAAAGGTTCAACTTGGAGACTTTTGTTTCTCAATGGCATTTGAATTAATTAAAAAATTTTCACTCCTCATCTTTACAATTAAAAACCAAGAACATAATACAGTAATTCACAGCAGTAGCTCCTTCAGTTTTCATTAGCAGAGTGAGAGATTGTCTGTGTCAAAATTACGTTACTTTCAGCATCAATAGCAAATGATTGAAAACTTAATGATTAGATGGATGATTAGGCTTAAAGCCCCAGTGTGTGAGATTTACTGCCATCTAGTGGTGAACTGGATCAATTACAACTGACCGAGAAATGGGTTCTGGCGCCTTTTTTTTTTATTATGTGATTATTGCTACGGTAGCTGTTGAGTGTCATAAATGTGACAATGTCAATATCCTGCAGGGTTTATTTGCCCTGTCAGGTGACGAGGTACAGAACGATACATAATTTAGTTTCTTCTATTAATGAGTTACAAACTGCAAATTTTTCTCTTGTTCCATGTTAGCTTATTTCAGCCGCTTTATTAAGGCAGGTGGGCCACATATGGATTAAACATCTAAAGTTATCTGATTTATTGTTTAGTATTAGAACATTTTTTGCAGCTCTAGTGATTTTTTTCTGATTAGGGGGAAGACATCAATCCCCCTCAATAAAATCTCTTGGAAACACAGTTGTGTAGGATTTCTGTGAAGTAGCAAAACTTTTGGTTCCCCTTAGATGTTTCTTTTTTCTCTTTTAAAACAGCTTTTATTATTTTATTTTATATTTTTTATTTCACTTTATATATTTTAAAAAAAAATCTATTTTATTTCTATTATTTCTACGTATTTCTTTTTTTAATGCTTTTGTAAATGCTTTTTTGTAGCACTTTGAGGCCTTTTTGGTGAAAAGTGCAGTATAAATTAAATGAATTATTATTATTATTAAGAATAATAGCAGTTGATAGCTGTTGAAGCAGAACTTTTCCATTGTCAGCTAATAAGCAAATTAGACTAATTGTCGGACAACACTGCCCCGTTTCTACCTCACACTGGGCAAAGAGAAAAGATGGTCCTCCATTTCAATAGAAAACAGCAAATAGAATGATTTACAGTCATCTTTGTTTACTTTATTCTCCTCCCCCATCAACAGCTTGTCTTCATGTACACGGAACAGTTGTAAAGCTAACAAGTTTTTTCATTTATGGTCCTTTTTGACATCGTCCAATGGGTGAACCACCATGTATCTATAAACAACTCCTTCTAAGCTATGCTAACACTTTAATTTTTTGCAAATAAAAACTAAATTAGTTACAAAGTATCCCTTTCAAGGTCCCATGTTATGCAAAATAAACATCTTTGAAACAGTAATATGTGTCCTGAAGCCTATGTATGAGGTTCACTAATGACCAAAACCCCCTTCACCTCTCTAACTGCCTTTCTCCACGTCTTAGCTAGTCTAGTTAGCTAGCTTGAGCCTCTGTGCTCAAACTGCTCTCTTTCTAAACTCTGCCCTTAATGAT
>NW_015151604.1:61090-77547 GCF_000732505.1 Cyprinodon variegatus
GGGAAAAATAAAACATGTTTGTTACAGTATATTTGTGTGTTCTGAGTATAAAAACAATATTCTAAAATATTTTACAACGCACTTATGTATTTAATGTCTGTAGTAAGTGTAACACTGAACAAAAAGTCATTATGATGAATGGAGAATGGTGTTTTACACTGAGCACATCAGTGTTTAAATGCTTTTTTTAATTGTCTGTTCATATGATAGTTTGTGTGTCATCTGAACACAAAATGGCCTTTTGTGAAGAGATAAAACTGTTTTGAATGTAAAGTTTCATTTTGCAGGAGAATTGAAGGGTTTTGCCCATTGTGTGTGTGTTTGTTGGATTTGTGTGTAGAGTTCTGAGAATACGAGGCATGTTTTCAGAAATGTGTGTAAACAATCCAGAAAAACTGTAACAGCCTAGTTAGTTCATCACAGCAGATAGAGGCAGTAGCACCTCTGGTCAAATGGCTACTAGTTCAACTAAAGGGTTTTCAGCCGTTAATTGAAAAACGGATGAAAAAAATTTGTCCGTATTTCAGATGGAATAAAAAATGTATATTATTGTTCTTAACAACATAAATGAATGGCAATGACAGGTTATTTGTTCAATCTGCTCCTTTTATGTGTATTGTTATAAGCTGCTCAGAACGGTCTGTAGAAGCCCATCGGTCAAGCTCCAGCCTTTTTCTTCTGTATTATATCAGTCCTCTATCATTAAGAACTCTGACTGGTTGTCATGGTTGTGGTTTGTGGGGGGCGCAGCTTTCAGGAGACAAGGCATGGAAAGCCGAAAGACCTTGATTAAAAAAAGGCTGAATAAGGAGGATATTAGTGCTTTGTCTGCCCAATCTGAGGGGGATTTTACTGTTCAAACAACAAAAACCTGCTCTAGGTGGCTCATTGTTAATATTTCTTATTTAATTATATTGGACATTTAACTCTGAATATAAGATACAATAAGCAAATATGGCCTGTTTCCTCTTTAAAAATAAATATATGGGAAATATGGCACCTTTACAACTCAAAATCTTTGTTAATTACCTCTGAACAGATGAGTAGAGCCGCATGTTTAACATCCATTAGGAAAAGCTGCAAAAGTTGCTAAAAAACGTTGCTAGGACAATCAGCCCTCTAACTCGAAACAAGAATACAAATGGAAAAAAACAAAAGTTAAAGATAAACCATAATCTACACAAATTTAGTAGAGAAACATAAATACAAACAGAAACGTCTAAAATTTTTGTATTATTTTTTATTTTCTAAAGTTCTTTTGAGTTCATATTTTGTAGCACTCAGAGATGTGACATGACTTAGATTGGGTTTTAAATGACTCATTGTGCTGTTTTTCCATTCTATTACTACATTAACTTTTTATCAATCTTTCTTAATTATTTATACCGAGAGTTTTTTGTACCTGCTGGACTTCTAGTTTCATTTATTTGTTATTACTCTATGTTTTTGCCAGTAGGTATCCTCCATCACTTTTGCCTTTACCTGTACCGTAATCCTTAATTTTACACTTATCTTATTTTATTTTAATTTATTCTTACCCTTATCTTATTTGATTCCTATGTCTTATTTGTACTTAAAATCCTATTTTTTCTCTCTTCTGTAAACGGTTGCACTGCAAGAAAGAATTTCCTGCAGGGGATTAATAAAGTAAATTGGATTCTGATTCGGATCCACCTGATAATTGCCCATAGTAAACATAGAATTTAAAATCTATTATCTATTTTTCTGTCAATCCATATTTGCTGTTTTTACTTTAAACTTTTGTTGAAAGAGGTGACATTTAGATGCTCGTTCTTGTATAAAAACCATCAGCATATTATCTGCATTAGGAACATTTATCATTAACATAAACAAACAGAAATCTGTCAGATAAATAAGATTTAAACCAGTCTAGTGCTGTTCCCTTAATTCCTACAAAATATACAAGTTTTTCTAAAAGAATATCATGATCAACTGTATCAAATACAGCGCTGAGATCTTACAGGAAAAGTACACACTGAGAATATCATTAGTGACTTTAACCAGAGGTGTTTCAGTGCTATGATGAGCTCTAAAACCCGATTTAAACTCTTCAAAAAGTTAATTAAGCTGTAAGTGGTCACACTTGTATGGATACTACCTTCTCAAGAATTTTAAATAAGGAAGGAAGATTGGATATAGGTCTATAATCGACCAAGTCATCTGGGTCAAGAGACAGTTTCTAAAGAAAAGGTTTCATTACAGCAGCCTTTGGTACATACTGTATCCTTGTAACAGAGATAGAGTAATCACATCTAAACTGGAGGAGGAGATCAAAAGGAATACTTCCTTAAATAAGCTGGTTGGAATTGGATCGAACATCCAAGTTGAAGGCTTTGATGAAGAGAATAGTTTAGATTCTATGACTACCTCAGATGCTGCCTCACCTTCCAGAGATAACCAATTGTAGTTAGATGAGTGCTATTGATCTTATTCTTAATAAGATCAATCTTATTTTTTAAAGAATCCCATAAAAACATTACTGCTAAGAGCAGGTTGGAGGGACGGTTCAACAGAGCTATGGCTCTGGGTGAGGCAACTGTATTTAAAAAATAATCTGGGATTAATCTTATGATCCTCTATTAATGAAGAGAAATATGTGGCTCTTGCTTTATGAAGGATCATTTTATACAGCAGTTGACTGTTTATAAGGTTTTCTTTTGTTTTAATGGGGACACGTTTTACGCAATACGCAGGAAACTAGTAAACCCTTTATTAAAATAATTTTGTGAAGTAGAATACATAAAAATGTTTGCCTGCCACCTGCAGTATCGTTCAGTAACAAAGAGATGAAAAGGGAAAAATATTCTTTAAAATGTATTACTGCATTATCTGATAATGATCTACTAAAGTGAAACTTTAGTAGATCATTATCAGATAATAATTATAATTATTATTATCATTATTTAGCATTAAGTGCTACATTTACCATATCACCTACTATCATGACCTAAATAAATACGGTTAATATGATTAAAGTCTCCCTTTTATATCATAATGGTTGTAAAATAGCACATTACAAAACATAAAATATTCAGAAAAAGCATTTATTGGAAGAGCAATCAAACCAAAACTAAAGAAATCAATTAATCAAATAATCGCTTGAAGCAGAAAAGGAAAAAAAAGTAAATATTAGAAGTTTCTGCCACTATGTTTAAACATATTTTGTAGCTTTGTATTTGAGATTTTGATGGATATTTCACATGTTGACATGTTTGTAAAAAGTAATATATTTTTGTGTTTCAATGCAGATTATTCATAATCATGTGTTAGTAAAATTATTTGGAGTTAATCTCTATGAAAACGGAACTGTGTCCTGATTGTTACTCCAGCCAATCCTTTTAAATGACGTGTGTGTGTGTTTTAGCATGTAAGGATCATATTCCAGGAATGCTTCACGGAGCCCAACCTTAATCCAAAGCAAAGAAGGAAACTCTTCAGACGTGTTTTTTACGTCCTCCAGCAGCAGCAACGGCGGCCTGGTGTGGTCCTTTTCATGGATTCTAAAGGGAAAACTGGGAAACTGTTTCTTCAGCCACACAAATCCAACCAAGTGAGTAGATCTTTACTTTACTATAAATGTGAATTTTTCCTAGTAATCAAGTGTTAATCCTAATTGAAGTAGTAGTAAAAAAAATAGGCAGACGATCAGAATGTTGATGTTAAATGGATGGTTTTAACCTCTGAGTCTCATTCTGTCCAGTTTAAGAAGCGCAGTAGAAGTTTCTATAAATTTGTTGGTGGAGTTTAAATGAGACTTGGGGAATCCAAACAGGCAAGTTGAAACAGAGCAAAGTTTCCTCCCAGCACATTCCTAGCAGGCTTCAGAGTCACCCAGGAACTAAAGGTTGCAGGATTCAGAAGGAACAGAGAAACTCCTCTGCTGTGACTCTGTGTGTGTTTGGTACATACCTGACACAGATGGGATCTGACTCATGTTTACCTTGGTTTCACACATGGGAGGGCTGAAACCGCCTCTGCAGACCTGTTCAGGTGTGACGGAATAAAAGGAAGCGTGTCGTCCTGATGACGTGTTTCTGTTCCACTTGAACATCAAGCAAAACGTCTGTTTCTTCAGTTGTCATCGTCTTTGACTACTTTTTAACCTTATGTTTTGTTTCAGAAATGGAAACCAGTGTGGGTGTCTCTGTTCCCGCCCAGCAGCAACGGAGTGGGTCGACTAGAGATCAGGGACATGGGAGGTAAGGTTAATGTCTTCATGAAAAATATCTACCTGCAATAAGATGTACATTTTAAGACTTTCTTAGGATTGTAGAAATAAGTATTTAGAAATTGATTAAAAAATATCAGTAATCTGGTATAAAACAGTCAGCTCTGCTACGTTTATTTTTTCCTAAGACCTGACAATGTTTTAGGGATTTCTGAGACCTGATAGCTTTTTTCGGATAACCTTATTTCTCTGAGACTGTAGGATGTCCTAAAATGTACACCACACTGCAGAGCTCTGATGGTTCACCAGAAGCCCTTTTTTAGCAGCACCAAGCAGAATTCAGTAGTTCACTTTTTTTTAAGTGGTCTCTGTGGCTTCAAGGACACTATCAATGTGTCCTTATCTTATCAGAAGCAAGCAAACACATTTACTGGAGCTGTTTTACTCCTGGTAAATTAACTCCTGCTGCTTAGCTGTACCTGTGAGGCTCTGATTGCTAGAGTGCTGGAAATAAAAATCAGAGCCCAGCTTCAAGACGATTCTCAAGTGTTTACTCATCAGCAGGTGAAAGATTATTAAAAAGCCACTTAAAAAAAAAGGGGTCACACTTTTTCTTTAGGTGTGCCTCCTTTTGGAGCTGTGGTTCCATTAGAAAACAAACAATCAGGTATATAAAGAGAATGAAATGTTCAAATTCACAAGGCTTTGTTGATAGACAATGATTTGGACTCTTCTAGTAAACAATTCATGTGAACCGTTCAGATAGCTCCCTGGTTCTGACCCCAAAAGACTCAGATACTGCTGGAGGTGTTCAGCAGAACACCACAACCGAGCTCCAGCATCTATAAACAAAGGTGTTGATGGCAGCAGCACAGATGATATTTCTCTGCAGGATGGAGTCACAGCCAAACAAAAACAGACCAAGCTACTATGAGAAAAAGCAGAGGGAGCATAACATTAGAGACTGAACTAACACATTCTGCACAGTGGGATAGAAGGGAGTAGAATGAAGCAGAATGATGAAAAAGGGGTCCCCATGTCATCCAGAAGATGAATCCTATAGCAGCATAACTATAGAGATAGCCTAGGATAACCTGATCCGCTCTAAGGAGATTGAGAGCCAAGTGCTCTGTTAGGAACATAAGGAACAATCATATCTCTGATATAAGATGGAGCTCGGCCATTTAAGGCTGTATATGTGAGAAGAAGGATTTTAAATATTAGTCTTGATTTAACAGGAAACCAATGAAGAGAAGCCAGGATAGGAGAGATATGATCTCTCTTTTTAATTTTTCATCAGAACTCTGGCTGCAGCATTTTGGATCAGCTGAAGGCTTTTAACTACGTTTTGTGGACTTCCTGATAGTAAAGAATTACAATAGTCCAGCCTTGAAGTAACAAATGCATGGACTAGTTTCTCAGCATGGACAGGATATTTCTTTCTTTTTTTTTTTATTGGACAGGATATTTCAAATTTTTTGCAATATTACGCAGATGAGATAAGGAAATTCTGCTTTAGCTTCCTGCTTTCAGAAGCAGAAAGTTAAGAGTCGTCCAGCTTTTTATGTCTTCAAGACATGCCTGTAATCTAGGTAATGGATTATCTTCATCTGGATTTATAGACAGATATAGTTGAGTATCATCAGCATAACAGTGGAAATAACTCTACCGATTGGGAGCACATATATAGTAAATAGAATTGACCCTAGCACTGATCCCTGTGGTACTTCACAGGTAACCTTTGAGCAAGAGGAAGTTTTGTCATTAACATGAACAAACTAAAATCGATCAGATAGATAAGATTTAAACCAGTCTAGTGCTGTTCATTTAATTCCTACAGAATATTCAAGTTTTTCTAAAAGAATATTATGATCAACTTGAGATCAGATAATGGACCAGAGCTGTTTCGGTTCTTTGATAAGCTCTAAAGCTAGACTGAAGCTCTTCAAAAAGTTAATTATGGTGTAAGTGATCGCACACTTGTTTGGGAACTATTTTCTCAAGAGTTTTAGATAAGAAAGGAAAATTGGATATAGGCCTATAATCAACCAAGTCATCTGGGTCAAGAGACAGTTTCTTAAGTAAAGTTTTAATTACAGCAAACTTAAAAGCCTTTGGCACCTATTCCTGTAACAGAGATAGATTAATCACATCTAAAATAAAGGACGAGATCATAGGGAATACTTCCTTAAATAACCTGGTTGGAATTGGATCTACCATACAAGTTGAAGGCTTAAATGAAGGCAATAGTTTTGCTAAATCTGAAAGTTAAACTTTATCAAAGTAGTATAAACCAGGTTCAGATTCTATGGCTCCCTCAGATTCTGCCTCAGTTTTCAAAGATAAACAACTCATAGTTAGAGGAGTGCTTATCTTTAATAAGATCAATCTTATTTATAAAGAATCCCATAAAATCATTACTGCTAAGAGCAGGTGGAATGGATGGTTCAACAGAGCTATGGCTCTGGGTAAGTTTGGCATCTGTAGGCTGATGATGGTGTCTGCTTGCTGTTAATGGAGGTTCTTTGGGCTGATGGTGGTGGTTCTGCTTGCTGTTGGACTGCATTCTACGTTTTGGTGAAAAGTATCTGTTCTTGCACTGATCTACTTTCAGATTCAGAGAGGAATGGGTGGTAGTTTTACTTCCAGCCTTAGAAAGTGAAGAAGGCCAGAAATGGTTTTATGCTGAGGTGATGATGGGATAGATGGGGAATCTATTACTAATTTAAAGAGGACTTCAAGTGAGAATTAAAGAAAAGGATACGTGGGGAAGTTCTTCTCCTCAGCCTCAGAAATGCTCTCGTTGATCCCACAAAGTGAGGAATTGTAACATCTTGAAGCTAAAAGACTGACGCGATTGGAGCATGGGGAGATTGCAGAATCATGTTGTGTCACAAATAATCATGGAGTAAGAGCCCACTGGTGGATGCAGGGTGGTGTTTGAGTGGGGGTGGTGGTGGTGGGACAAGCAGCAGCAGAACACGAGCTTTGGATCTGACATCCTAAATAGAGCCGCACATGGTGACAGCGTTATGTAAGCTCTGATGAATGATGCATATCTTCTCTGAGTGATCTGTGTGAGCTCACATTCAGTCAAGAGCCTCATTTTCTAATCATCCAAGCAACAGAAAGTAGGACACAGAGCAGATTAATGATAATATGGGGAGACAAATGAGAGGAAGAGGACACATGAAGGAGAAAGATGGATCAGTTAGGGAGGTTCAAAGCTTTGGGTTTTGATTTTAGGGTGTCTTCTGTCTGACTGATGACCTCATGTTGATGGTCTGACTGCTAAAAGTGACTCTGAGGCTGTTAGCTGGGGAACCTTTTGATTCATTAACAAATTATTTGGTCTAAAATATTTCAAAAGTATTTAAAACCAAGAGAACATGCATGTGAAGCTAAGTTCAGTTAATGTTTAACTAAAAAGTATTTTAATAATTGATCACAGGGGAGGAATTAGGTTTTCAGGAGATTTTTCAAGGAAAATGTTTTATCAGAATTGAAGCTAAGTTTAAATAATAAACTAACAGTTGTCCTAATAACTGCCACTGAGGATTCACACAGGAAAATGTAGCCCTCTGGTGGTTCATTTGTATCATTACATGGTTTTACATATGCACATAATGCTGAAATGTAATTTCTTAGCTTTATCATGAAACTATGAATGCGAAACATTTGTTCATCGTTGTTGTAAGGGTTTGTTACTATGAACCACAACTTGAAGTGAAGTTCAACCTTTCTTTATGTTTGAGCTGTTTTCATAAATATGTCTCATCAAATAATAATATCATAATCAAAATCAATATTAATATCAAAATCATCCATGATTAACTTTAATGAAACTCGGCCTCCTCTACCAGATTTCACAGAATTTGCATTGAAAGGCTGTTTGGTGGCGATGTTTCTCTCCTCAAGGCCCCATACAAGCTGGCCTTGACCCCAGCACAACAAGTTAGAACAAAAATCAGACAATCTGCAACATCATGTTGGAGACAGACAGAGATGGGAAGTAACAAAGTACAAATACTTCCTTACTGTACTTAACTACATTTTTCTGATATTTTCACTTTACTTTACTCCTCTTTTTTATGGGGACTTTTTACTTCTACTCCTTACATTTTTACACAAATATCTGCACTTTCTACTCCTTACATTTTAAAAAATTGGCTCGTTACTTTAGTTTTGAATCCTTTCAATGGAGTTACCGTTATTATTTTTCACGTCATCAATACCAAATTCAATCTACCGTAATTGGATGGGAATCTACGTTGCATTTGATGTACCACTACAAGATGAATCGACAGATTCGGCGGTATTCATTCGCGGCAAATCATTGCAGCTTGGTGGCGGTGGCGTTAGCATAGTAGCATGGACGACGAGATGATTGAAAATGAACACAACGGAGATCTAGTCCTATTGGCAGACATCCATTTAAAATGTAGGCAACGACATAAAAAAAGTGGTTTCTACTTTTACTTTTATACTTTAAGTAAATTTACAAGCCTGTACTTTGTTACTTTTACTTGAGTAAAGAAGTTTAATCAGTACTTCCACTTTTACCAGAGTATTTTTTAACACAAGTATCTGTACTTTTACTCAAGTACGGAAAGTGAGTACTTTTGCCATCTCTGGAGACAGACATGTAAAATCTAACTGATTGTGAATCAGAATGGCTGCAGATGAGTATATCCTATAGACACATCTTTGAAAAATGGACTGAATTTTTTTTAAAATTCAGCTCTTAGAAAGTATAGCAGAAGGTTTTCATAAAAAGGTGACATGCTGTTATTTAACCACAGCCAAGTTATTTTAATACATTGATTATCTTCGGCCATTTATAGATATTTTTTAAATTGTTTTCATGCTTTGTAGCATTTTAGATAGAAAACCAGCTTGTTGGATTTTAAGTTTTTAGAATCCTTTTGAACATTTCCTTAAAGCTGCAGGACAATCTCTGACCTGTCAGGATGACTAGTCTGTCCTCTGAGGGTGTTCTGCCTCTGTCCTGCAGGAGGCGGCGATTATCCTGGGTTCCGCAGACACCAGCAGTTTCATGGAGACAAGAGGACTAAGGTGGTCCTACTGTCAGAGCTGATCACTGTCCTCAGGTTGCCCCCCAATGCTGAGGCCTGCCCCATGGTTGGTTCCTCAGCCTGATCCATCAGGTTCCCTCAGCTCTGGTCTGTACAAGCAGCCTGTAACCGTGACTCTCTTTGTGCAGGAGAACATGTCAGCGTTTTGTGTGGAGACCCAAGACAGAACACTGGTGTTCGCTACCCTCAAAGACGACTGTGCGGAGTGGGTGGACAAGCTGTGTCAGAGCACCTTCCAGGTATCTTCAAAGCTGACTGCCCTGCTGAACTGGAGAGTTCATCAGATGATCATTGGTTCTATATTGTCTTCAGGGCGCTTCAAATTGACATTTATTAAAACACCCCTAATATAAATGAAAAGTTCAATAACAGTAATGATAAATTTTAAAAAAGGAAACTTATGTTTAACAGTTATGATTGTACTAGCTGTCAATCAGTTTATTTCAGATGCATCAAAAGCAGCATGAAGGCTTTTTATTGTCTTCACAACATTCCTAACAAACAAATTTTGCTGACTGGTACAATTGGGAAATATTTGAATGTAGACAATATTCCTCAGTGCCGTGATTAATATATATATTAATCTTATTTTCATCTATTTTGAACCTCTGTGGTTATGAATATTACTGCACAGATCTACTTATATCTCTGTATTCATTAGAACTGAGACTTTGGTTTCATCTGATTCTCTCCAGCTTTCAGTTTCTCAGAACTTCACTTCATTTACTTCTGTTCTTCATTTTGTTGTGTTTTCATTTAATCCTCTGATGACCTTCAAGTGTCTCAGAGTTATTTTCCTTAACCAAATTTCCACTCAGGTGATTGTGCCCCTCTTCCATACGAAATCTCTGTTTATGGTAAGACTATAGTGAAAGTTGCCTTTTTTTGTCTCACAGAGAGAAAAAACTTCAGGGACCAGTCAAGTCCACATGGAGGAAAACCAGATTTATGCCTCTGCACATGAAGGTGAACCTTTATTTTTATTACAGATCCACTCTTTAAATCTGTAAGAGAAACGTTTATTTCAATGGAGATGCATAAATCAGGTTATAGAAAAACAGCCAGAGTTCTGGTTTTGTAAAAACAAAAATCCTGCAAGTTTCTCAGTATTATTAGAACTCACAGTTTGATGTTTACCAAACTGATCGGGTTGAGAGATGGACTCACTCTGGCATTTCCGATACCTAAATAGATCACAGCCCTCTTTCTCTTCCTTTTGCCGAGCAAAGACCTCTAATGTTCTTTGTGCTTTATTGATAAAACCAGATGGTAAATGGAGTGAAGCATTACAGATTATAACCATTTCCCCCCAAACACATTTTTACATCAATACACAAAGGTAGACAACATCAACAGGCCAACCCATCCTGTCCACCATCAAGTTCTGGATGTAGTNAGTGTTGTTCAGCATGGGGGTGAGTAGAAAATGAAGGCTAATCATGTTTTGGGTGTACTATTCCTTTAATGGGGGAGCATTGTTTGAATTGTTGATAATTTTATTAGATGCAGAATGTCAGCGCTGTCTTACAAATATACCACCATTTAATGGGAAATAAGAGGATTTGTCACCATCCTTACACCAAAGGAATAATCCAAAAATGTCTCACTTAATGTATTAGTATGTTTTTAACTAAGATGGAAAACCACAACCTTGTGAAGACATTTTATCATTTAGTTAGATCATACCAGAAAAAGGCACTCGCCCTTCCATTTTGTTGACATGAACTTTCTCCACTCATCTGCAGCCCCTCAGTTCTGGGTTGGGCTACAGAAAAGTGATGCAGCAATGCGATGTGGTCTGCAAGGCTCCTACTGGCTGCAGGTGGAAGAGCAGTCGCTACTACTGAGAAGTACGAAAGAGAAGGAGGTTGTTATGGAGTGGCCGTATGAACTACTGCGGCGATATGGAAATGATAAGGTACCGATGTCATTTGTTGACATATAAAGGGGGGGAAACAGGAAGTAATTTGTCCATGTTCTCATGGCTCTGTATTCGCACCAGGTGACCTTCACCATCGAAGCAGGGCGCCGCTGTGAATCCGGGCCTGGAACTTTCATATTCAAGACCCAGCAGGCTGACAACATCTTCTCCTTGATTAAGAGTAACATCAAACGGAAAACTGCAACTTCTACTTCTGGACACCAAATCCAAGACGTTGAGCAGGATGCTGTTACCAACATTCAAGCATGTTCCCCTCTTCCCAAAATCCCTGACCTAACCAACATGGCGGCCATCATGGAAAACAAACTCAGAGTGCAGGACAGGAAATCTCCCGTGTTTGATGACATCCCAAAGAGTCGAGACGATTCAGTCTGTCCGGCAGAAGGTCTTCCTGCTCCGATCACCTTGATGCCTCTCCCATCGGTTCCTACACACAACGATACCAGCGGACATAAACCCGACAGCCAATCAGACGCTATATATGCTGATCCGAAAGACTGCATCCCATCTATTATAGTACCCATACAAACCAGAGCTCACTACATCGACCCGGCGAGTGTACTTCCTCTGAAACCACCATTTGCAAAAGAACCTGTCGACACCGTTCCTACCACATTAGAATCAGATCCAAAACCTAATACAGATTTGCTGGATTCAGTTTACTCAGAGGTTTACGATAAACTCAGTCCAGACAAAAACAAACAACCCACTCTACAGAATCCAGCAAAAACATCAGACGAACCCATTTACTCCCAGCCGGATAGCACAACTCCATCAGAGGGCCAAGACACTGAACCCAATCCTGACCAGTTTGCACATCTTTACGCTCAGGTTTGCAAAGCAGCGACTTTAAGCAAAAACTCGGAGTCTGTCACCACATCAGCTTCTTCCTCATCCACCATGAGTTCAACCAAGTTCAGAGAGGATCCTCTGGATGATGTCATCTATGAAAACCTGGGCATCATTTAAATCAGCTCCTTACTGGAACCAATAAGACTTTCTTTACTTTTTTAGATTTTTCTTACTTTAATTCGTTCCTTTGTGAAAAGTATTTGAAATATTTTTATTCTGTTGTTTAAACTGTGATATGAATATAAATCAGGATACAACCTGGATAATTATGATAATTTTACAACATTAAACATTTGCATTTTTACAACAGTTATGACCGCATAGACTGGGCTTCACTTTGTGTAGTTACTCATTTAATTTACCTTCTTACCTTCTTTTCTTTGATTTCACGCTGCTCCAACATTAAACATTAAAGAACATTTATCTCTGAAATAATTCATTAAAACTGGGTTTTCCAACAGATCTCTATATCTGTTCCATAAAAAAAACCTAAAAACATTTAAGAACTTTAAACTGAACGAAAACTGTTTCATTCAAACACTGAGTTTCTGAATTTAAATGATTGTGGTAAAAATAACCTTTTCCTTCCTCTGACCAAAAAGAACAAATATTTTTAAGGAGTTTCATCTACAATGCTACTGCAGAAATTGATTATTTTTAACAGAGTGGTCCTTTATCGGTCTCATTCTTCACTTAAACTGCTTCATTATCTCATAGCCCAAATGACAACCCCAACATACTCTGCAAGCAAAAGCATCAATTCTTTTAAAAAAGGGTGGAGTGTTTAAACTTATATAGTTTTATAGAGATCCTGGCAGGAGATTAAACAACCCTTCGGTACCAGATGATTATTTTTGTGTGGCAACCAGATGTTTATGTAACTGAATCATTTTTAGGGATGTTTTGTTTGACCCCACTGTATTTAAACTCAGAACTTTATTCCGCTGTGTCAGGTTTGTGTCATTTGAGTCCTTTATTCCTCAGCTCTATGACACAACAGGGGTTCTAGAGCAAATACATTAGAAGGAGGCTGGGATGGGGCAATAGTTAACTTTTTTTTGTTTTAATTTTGTATGGGGGCATGAACAAAGAATGAAACCAAAAACAAGAAAAAGCTTATGCATTAATATAGTGTATGAAGTAAGCCATAGAGCCAAAGGGCCACTTGGAGCTCTAGAGCTGCAGGTTGAGCCACTGATTGAGATGAAAACAGAGATTTAAAGCTGAGAGTGCAACACATTGTTTTCTAAATTAATTAATTGTCTAAATTAAAGCTATTAAACCACAGCTAATCTGTATCATCAAGAGAAATAATATTAGGTTCCCAGTACAGCGGTCATAGTGGGGGCCAGGATCAAATCAACACTGGCCCCAGTTGCCCCCATTCTAGATTTCAGGGGACACGGAAACCAGGTGAGTCTCATCAACTGAAAGCGGCTGAGCTCCACACTCTCTTCTCCACTGCTGGGGGTCTGTCTTTAGGTCCAGCTCTGACCTGTTTCAGGTTGAAAGGCAGAGGGTGTTCTGCAGAAGCAGGATTTGTTCACCTTTTGTGATTTACTGGAAAGAGGAAGGAAATCTCCTTTCACAACATAGATTTCACTTGATGGAGACATCAAGGACATTTTCTGTGCAAACTTGCTGATCCGACTGAGTGCAGATCTTACGTCTTTTCTCCAGAACTAACTGAAGACCTTATTTACCCGAAGACAAGATCTACTGTCACTGAAAGGTTTCATAGTGGAGAGGAACAGCCATGAGTTTACCTGCACCGCTGAGGGGACTTACTGTCATCCTGCTCTGCTTGTCAGGTACAGTATGACCACATTTATTATTACACAGAATCTGTGCAATATAATCACTTAATCTAATTATATATCAGAATCAAAGGGTCATGTTGATAAGCAAAAGTTAAACTCAACTTAAGTAAAACTAAAGTTTATGTCTATAGCTACCCTGTATATCTGGCACAGAAAGAATTATAATCCCACAGGGCTACAGAATCATGTATAAAGTAGAGGCATATTATTTATTAAAGTGTACAAAGTGGCTAAAATTGTAAACTTTAATGGGAGTAAAGTTGTAGTGCCAGAGTAGCTTGCTCTTATTATATAAAATGATGAACTCAAACATTTCATTTATAGAGCTACAACATAGTCTTTTAAAGATTTGGTGATGATGAATTGGCCCTTATATAAATAGGCTTGATGCCCCTCCTGTAGAGGTTAATTAGTTTTTATAAGGAAGGCTTTCATCAGAGATAAACAATGTCCCTTAAGGAAGGCAACAATAGCAGAGGGCCACATCGGACCACAAACTTAATAAAAGTGCTGTTTTATGTGGTTGTTTATTAAAGTAAAATATGTGGCAGTAATGTCAAATACTTCCTGGTTAAATGCAGGTAAAGCAGCTGTACTCTCCTTTACTAGACAAGAACACATTAGGAGCAATGATTCCTTCTAGGTGCAGATTCCCTTGTGGTTGTGGTTAAAGTTGCTGCAATTTATGTGCTATTGATTTGAGTTGTTCCTTTTTTTTGGGACCCCAATATTCTCTGTAATCTCAGATGTTATTGTATACTTTTTGTTCCCTAAACTTCTCTGTGATCTCTGGTGTTCTCAGATTTTTCTCTGGTGTTCTATCTTATCTGGTCTTGTCCAATTTTCACTGATTAATCCGGAGTTCTTTGATGTTCTATAACATTCTTCATATTCTTCTGAGTTCTCTAAAGTTTTGTATTCTTAGATGTTAGATTCATAAATGTTCTCTTTGATTTTTCTCTGGAACTATCTGATATTTTCCTTGTGATGAAATATCATTTGTGTTTATCCGCTTTCACTGATTCTCTTTGATGTTTAACTGTATTCTATGGTGTTCTTTGATATTCTCTTATGTTCCCTCTTATTCTCTAGTATTCTTATTGTTTTAAGATGTACCGGTATGTTCTCTTATGTTCTCCTACCTACAGTATGTTCTTAGACATTCCCTGATCCTCCTTGTGATTTGAAAAGTTCTATATGATATCTGATGTTCTCCAGGTTAGAGATGCCTGCCATGCTCTCTAAGATCTCTACCTGTATGTTCTCTGTGTTGCCAGATGTTCATGACTGTTTTGTGATTTTTAATGTTCATTGATTCTCTTTGAGGTTTTATATTATATGGTCTGTGATTGCCAATGTTCTCTGATGTTTCCCTTTCTTCTCTCTGTTCCAGAGGTTCAGAATAGCGTCGCCTTGCAGGTGAACTACACTCAGACAGAAATATGTGCTTTGGAATCAGGATCAGTGGAAATAAGCTGTACCTACATCAAAAAAACAACAATAATCAAACGTTTAGTTAAAAACACTATGTGGTCCATTAAAAGCAATGAAGGTACTCCAGTTGACCTGATATCAGACCCAGATTACAGAGGACGTACTCAGTATCTCTGTCATCCAACTGGCTGCTCTCTGAGAATTACAGACTTGAGAGTCAGTATCAGTTCACCATTAAGACAAACAATGGTAGAAGTTATACTAGTTCACCCGGAGTCTCTCTGTCTGTCACAGGTAACATGAAACAGATAAGATTGTTTTGAATGCATGTTACTGCATGAAGGACTTTTCCTTTTCATCTGGTTTCCAGCTCTCCAGGTAAAGGTCAGGAAGTTGGAGTACACAAACAGTTACTGCAGGGTGGAGCTAAGATGTCAAAGCAGCTGTCAGCCTAAACATCAGTCCTATATCTGGATCAAAAATGGACAGGAAATCTTGAGAGAAACATCTTCCTCAGTTTTTGTCTCGGTTTATCCTGCAGACAAATATTCCTGTGCTCTGGAAGGATACAAGGAGTTTCCCTCTCCATCAGTCTGTGAGTTCTTCCTCCAACATTCAGCCTAAAGCTTCAGGATATAAATCAGCTACATACCAGACCTCTGCTATAAATAAAAGTTTGCCCCAAATTATCTTTATTAAAAGTGAGATTATATTAAAATCAATTCCAGTGTAAAAACTCAAATCGATGGAATTATTAAAAAATCAGATGTGTACATGTTTTCTCCTGCAGATGCTCCTCAGCTTCCATCTGTGTCAATCAGTCCCTCTGGTGAGATAGTGGAGAACAGAAAAGTGATTCTGACCTGCAGCAGTGATGCTAACCCAGCAGCTAACTACTCTTGGTACAAGGAAGATAAACAAAAACCAGTTAGTAATGAATCACAGCTCATCTTCAGCTCCATCCAGGCCTCTGACACTGGAAAGTATCACTGTGTGGCTGCAAATCCACTTGGGAGGAAAAGGTGTCAACAAAAACATATAAATGTGAAATGTGAGTTAAACCTAATTCATTCCATTCCATCCCATCCATCCATCCATCCATCCATCCATCCATCCATCCATCC
>NW_015151604.1:78436-85780 GCF_000732505.1 Cyprinodon variegatus
TATCGGTTATCGGCTACATGAGTTTTAAAATATCGGCATATCGGATATCGGCCAAAATCCCAATATCGTGCATCCCTACCTACCATGCTATGCTATGCTATGCCATGCCACTCCGTGCCACGCCCCGCAACACCACCTTTATTTATAGAACACTTTCAACACCTAACACAGGCATCCCCATACTCGGTCCTCGAGGGCCGCTGTCCTGCAGGTTTTGGAGGTTACCCTTCTTTAAAACAGCTGATTATAATGATTGCAGTAGATCAAAAGCCTGTTAATCAGCTTTCAATTAAAATCAGCTGTGCTGGAGCAAGGAAACCTCTAAAACCTGCTGGACAGCGGCCCTCGAGGACCGAGTTTGGGGATGCCTGACCTAACAGGACCAAAGTGCTATAAACAATCATATGATACCAAATGTACACACTATCCAGTAAAATTAGTTAAAAGTTTCAAGGAAAGCCAGTTGATTTCTTATTTGACTTTCCAGGATCCATTCCTCCTATATGAACTTGGGACAACAATAGATTTTCGCATTCATCATATTGATGACTGCAGCAGTCCGACACACTAAGGCATGCAGCGACAGTAGTTCGGAAAACTTTTTGTGGTAAAGGAATGAAAGAGAGCACATAAGGTTTGAAGTAAAAGCTGAGTCCATAACTATCTCTAGGATAGAAACATGACTAAACAGCCCTAATTCTATCACCTATACCTATAGGTGTTGACGACAGGAGCCGAGTTGATATTTCTCTCCAAGATGGTTTCACAGCAGAGACTGCATAACGTCAGTGATTTAACTAACAAATAATGCAGAATTGGAGAACAGAATGAAACAGAATAATGAGAAATGGGCTCTGTGTCCTCCAGCAGCCTAATCCTACAGCAGCATAACTACAGAAAAAGCTAAGGATAACCTGAGATAGCGACTCCAAAAATAAGCTTTATCAGAAAGGAAAGTTTTAAGCCAGGTCTTAATGGAAGACATTTTAAATATATTTTTCAGTTATACTACAGTTATTTAACTGTCTATGTATCAATGTTTAAGATACATTGTTCTGATGTTTTTTGCTGCAGTTCTAGTAAAAAAAAAAATTTATATTAAGTTATCTTTACGAATAATCTAGACAGAGGGTCTGAATAAATCCAGTCTTTTACTTCAGCACCAGGATACCAGCAATTAACTCAGATAATCTGACTAATGTTTAAGAATAAATTTCATACTCTTGCAGATGCTCCTCGGCTTCCTTCAGTATTAGCGATTCCTTCAGGTGAGACAGGGGAGGGAAGCTCGGTGACTCTTACCTGCAGCAGTGATGCTAATCCAGGAGCTACCTACACTTGGTACAAGGAGGGTGACAAGTCCCCAAAAGCTTCAGGACAGAACTTTGTCATCTCTAACGTCAGACCTGAACACAGTGGGAGTTATTCCTGTGTAGCTCAGAACACTAGAGGTCGCCAGAGCTTTAGTGTTCATCTGACTGTGGTAAAAGGTGAGTTCCCTCCTCTAGTGTGTTCACTACCTGAGTGGAGGCAGGGTGGAGTGAATGGAGATAAGGATGGCTCTAAAATAAAAGTGGAACTCTAGACAAGACCTGCTATGACAGGAGGCTGAGCTGGAGGTGACAGAGTTGAAGAGGGTTGAAGGGGAAGATAAGAGGAACAGCTTAGGTTGTACCTCAGCACCTAGGGTAAGAAAGATTTTGGAGACCTGCAGGGCACAATGAAATGTTGAAGAGCACATAGAAGATCCATGGACACACTGAAAAAGGACATTGGAGGTGGAGGGTGAAACAATTAAATATGTGAATAGAGGGGTGAGATGTATGTAGGGGATCCATGGCAGAGAGAAGTTGGATGAGGATGTAACGATCTTGGTTCTGTTGTTTTTCTTTAAGTTTTCAGTTTCAAGTTTAGCCAGGTTTTTCTTTGTTTTCTAGCTTTATTGGTGTGTCTGGATTCATTTAAGTTGCTTAGGTTTTTCTGTATGTTCTCTGCTGCCCCCTTGTGTTCTTTTCCCTTGGCTTCCTCGTCAGCTCTAATCACACCTGCTCCCTATCAGCACATTAGCTCTACCTTTGTTCAGTGGGCCATAAATACACTCCTGCTGCAGTCCCTCATTGCTGGTTACTGCTGCACACAGGTGAGACCTTTTTAATGAAGAGACTGACTTATCTTCACTGCTTGTGTGGAACAATAACAGAGTCCATGTTTAAGAGATTTAAAAGAAGTTTTAATAAGAAAGGTATTCCTGGTTCAGGCTTTTGGCAAGAATACCGGTAATAATCTACTTATATACACACTTGTCTTCTTGATTGAGAGCTGTTCACAGGTGTGCAGCAACATGGGTCGGCACTGCTACAAGCAAAGATCCTCTCTGTAACAGGAAGTTCACTCACACTAGAAAAACAGCAAAACCCCGAGGACCCTAAATCCCTTATTTTATCACCTAAAGAATCTTGTTTACGGAATAATAGACCTGGAGCTGGATAACATTATCCTCAATCTAATTTATCGCTAAGATTTCTTTTTCCTCCTGATTCAATTTTCAGATCCATCAGTGAAGATAATGAATATCATCAGGTTGACTCTGGTGGTACTGATGCTGATTCCTGTGGTAGTCTTATGTCTTTGGACGAGGTAAAACTCTAAAACTGGATTGGTTTCTTCGCTGAGCTTGGATTCTCTTCTTCAGCTCTTTTTTTAAATTTTTGTTTGTTTAGTTTTTTTCATTTTATGGAATCAAATTGTTTTCTGTGTGTTTTTTTTGTGTGCAAAAAATAAAGGAAGGGGGAAACTTTGAGCTCAGGAACTGGACCGATTGAAGCTGCAGAGATGATGCAGGTAAGAGGCCAAGTTAATCTATTAAAACTGGAACCTCTGAGTCTGTGGTTGATCTGAGGCAAAGTTGAAACCCTGTTTTAAGATCCAAAGATCTATTGTCAAAGCAGTTTTATAGATTAAACTCATTCACTTTTGGCTTTTGTCCATCTGTTTCCATCAGTGTGCATCTGATTCTGTATATCAGAACATCTCAGCCTGAAATGTCATCAGTGAATCTAAAATGGATTTAAAAGAGGAACAGGAAGACCTGGATGGATATTTAGTCTGGTCTTAACCTCCTGCCAGGAAGAAGGACTAATTTTCATTTCAGATTATAAAAACCACAACAAAAAATTGATAAATATGAAAAATCATTATTCAATCATCATTCATTGGAGCCGCTCCTGTTCAGGATTCTTTTGACATGAATTCATCAATTTAGATTCTTGACCTTAAAAGTGTTTTTGTGTATGATGTATCAGCTTCTTTCTCCTGTCTGCAAGATTAACAAGAGCAAGAACTCAAAGTAGAACCTGTGGGGTTCATGTCACATGATCTGTAGCTACTCCACTGCATATACATAACTGTGTGATCAGTTTAAATCATGTTTGTATTTCACATTGACCAGAATCAGAGCTTTTAGCCATACTGGTTTTAATCTTAAAGTGTCTGTGACCAACTTCAAACAAAGAAAAAAGAAGAATGTACAGTATTTTACAATAAAAAGATAATTGTGAACCAAAATGGCCGTAGTTCTTTAAATTAACTGTCTCAAGTCGTCATTCATTGTATGACTGCTAATTATAAACAGTTCAATTAGACCACAGTTTACACAAAAAGAGTGTTAATCTGGTCAAATTCAGCATCAATGGCTGGTTTAAGCAATACTGCGACAGTGGACATCGGTTTGCACTACTTTGTCATGTTTTGGGGATATTTCATACCCACATGCAGAGATACTCTCAGGATGATTAGATCTGTTAAAGAGGTTCGTTGCACAATGAGGGTTAGGACAGAAAATGCTCAGGTGGAAATCTAAGGATTGACTCAGAAACACAGAGGTGGGTTGTTGTTACCAGTGGCTTCACTCAGGTGAAGAGTGACTGACTTTCAGCGTCTTTATCCTGCCAGGCTGATTATACCTGATGTGTTGCACCTGTGAGGAGGTGCAGCAGGGGGAGGAGGCGTGCTCAGCCCGCCTGTAAGATAAGCTGCAGAACAGAAACTGACCGGCAAAGAAACAAACAAAACCCCAAGTCCTGACACTTTTCTTCATTGAAGTGGTTTAGTGCTGCCTGGAACTAGACCCCAATCTATATGGGATTTTGAAGGCCAATATTGATAATGGATGCTTAAAAAAAACAACTATATCTGATATAATGGCTGATATAAGATATTGTACGACATCCAATTTATAATGGCCAGAAATTAAAAACTAAAAGTGGACTTACATGGGATCCAATTATAGTCACACTAAAATTCTCATAATAACCAAAAATATAATTCAAGACAAAGAAACAGAACATAGAAGTACAGAATTAGAATAATAAACTTTAAAGTCGTAGGGAAGTCATATTTAAATGTCAGATCATTCTCGCTTAAACATGTATATAAATGTACTCTTTATCAGACTATATTGTCCCAAAAGTTAGAAAATTTCTATAAAAAAAAAAATCCAGTCTTAAAATCTGTGTTTTTTTAATAACCATTATCTTATGCAGGCCAGTTAGTTATATGTCAGCTTGTACACCTAAATTCGACCAATCAAAGGTGATCTGTCAGTCAAATTTTTTTCGGTCATAGCATCTTGATTCATATGTCGCAACTAATATAAGCAACGGTTGAAATAAGAAATAAGAATAATTTCCTTTCCCATGGAGTTCCATCCCAGTGTTCATGGGTGAGGAACAGAACTGGCGAGGCAAGGACTCAAACATGTACGGCTGTAAGCCTTCTACACCAAACCAAGCTTCTGCTGCCCTGGCGTCCTCTTCCACAACATCTTCGTCCCCGCTTTCCTCCTCTTAATAAAAAAATGTATGATGGAGGAGACTAATCAACGAACTAAGACAACAAACTCTCCTCCTCTTGCATGTTTCCACTGTCCATAGCGTTCCTTGACAGTGTCGTTTCTAAGTCACCAATTTAGTGCTACTTGTTCCCAACCGAATTTCCCATTGGGAACCTACTAGCACTAAGTTGCTAACTGGTTAGGAAGATGCTTTCGCGACACCGGCCACAACCAAAGAGCTTGTGAACCATCTTGATAAATGACCAATCACACTGATTTTATTAACTCGTGTAAAGTCGGGCACCACTCGAAAGAATACGGGAACTGCAATCGTTGGAACAGCAGCTTCCTTACGACTTTAATTTAAGCATTGTCCACATAAGACTATAAATACAAACTATTTTTGTGGCGCTGATTTACCTAATAGTTGTTTTTTGCCTTGCTGGTTCTGGAGCCCTGGCTAACTTTAACACTGCAGATGTTGCATCCAACACCAGTTACATCCTTCATGAAGTGTCTCTACACCTGACTGTTCCCCTCTGCTAATAAATATACAGCGAGTGAAATAAGTATTGAAAAGGCACCATTTTTCTCAGTAAACATATTTCCAGAGGTGCAACTTGACATTTTCATCAGATGTCATTAACAATCCATGAAATCCAAACATAGAAAGAAATAAAACCACAGAAGTCCATACACTGAGTTAGCTGTAATAGAGTTAAATGGCAGGGTGAAAAAGTATTTAACACACTTACTGAAATAGGATTAATACTGTACATTGTACAAAACTTTAAATGAGCTTCAACATGCTTTTTCTTCAGTAATGGAGTCTAGCATGTGGAGCGTGTACACAGGCCATGGCGCTTGGGTGCATTTGTCTTTCTGAAGTTCTCCACAAGTGGTCTTTGGCTCTTCTTATAATTTTTTTTCACGCCTCTTTGAGTATTCTTGCGAGGAGCACCTGGTCGTGGTCGGTTTAGGGTGAAATGATGGCTCCCACAGTGGTCTCTTGAACATTAAGAAGTTTAGAAATCCTTCTGTAACCAATCCCATCATTATGAGAAGGCTCTTTACTTCTACCCATCATAAGATTTTTCTTGTGTGATACCAGAGACACTTTTTTTATAGGCCATCAATTTGAACTGAATCAGCTGATAATAATTTGCCCTGACAAGGCGCAGAATTACTTTCTAATTAATAAGAGATTTTGGGAGGCTTTCCAAGCCTTTTTGTACCTCCTTTTCTTCACATGTTGAATACTTTTTCCCTGTGCCATTCCACATTATTGCTTTCTTGGTATGTCTGATTTGCATGGACTCTTGCTGACATCTGGTGAAAATGTCATGTCAGTATCACCCCTAGAAATATATTTACTGAGAAAAATGGTGGCGTGTTCCAAACTTATTTCACCCGCTGTATAAACTGCTCATTCTAAGCCTTAACAATGCTTTCATTTTTAAAGTAAGGCTATTAGACTTTGTGACACTTGATTTTTACGCACTGTCCTTTAAATTTCAAAATTCTCTCAACAATTTTAAAACCTTTTCTTTGAAGCTCTTTGGCTTCTGCTGTGGCTCTGGTCGGTACTGTACCAGATTTCAAAGAAACACGCTAATAACTGTTCTAATAATTTCCTGCGATATTCCTCTGTGTCACTACTTACATTTGTTGTTTACTTTCCGAGATGACAGGTAGGATACCTTCTCCGATGTCGCTGCTTAGAAAACTTTCTGTGTTTTTTTTAGATTTCCCGGTGGGTTCTGATGTTTTTAACGGCTCAGCATTTCTCGGTAGCAGTTCTGCACATTTTTATCCGCCCCCCCCCGATTTGGGTAAATGCAACTCTGCATGTGGGACTGACTCAGTTAGATGGTTCAAAAAGAAGCAGCTGCTCCTCTAAATGCAACAAAGACAGATGGATCTGTGTTATTCTGGCTCAGCTGTGCTGCCTTCTGCTTTCTTTAAGGATTCATTTGAATATTTGATCAGTGATTAATCAGCTGAGTCCACACAGTGAACAGGGAAACGAACAAAAAATCGATGTACTGATGAAGACCCCCTCTTTTGGAAACACACCATTAGTGAGAAAAAATGTCCATTGTTCCTTAGATTTTACACTTTTATTTTAAAGAATGAGCATAAAATGGTCTCAGTACTCCATCTGACAAAGGACAGCTGTAAGGCTTTTTAATTAGTCTCATTCTTTTTAAATTATAAAATTAGACATACTTCTATATTGATATCAACTTGGAAATAAAGGGGAAATGGGAGGTAATAATATACTCTGTTTTATTACTATAAGTTTTTTAGCTTTATTTTATCGCAAAATATCTTAGAATAGTTTGTAAGTAGGAAACTTCTATCACTGCTCAGAATAATTAGGACATAATAAAAAAAAATCATATTCCGTTTGAATATGGCCTTACTCAACTGTTTAACAGTAGTAAAGTTTCACTAAACTATAAGCATCATACACTCACCGGCCACTTTATTAGGTACACCTGTCCAACTGC
>NW_015151604.1:86960-106547 GCF_000732505.1 Cyprinodon variegatus
ATTATACACTACTCAAAAACATAAAGGAACACTTTGTAATCAGAGTATAGCATCAAGTTAATTAAACTGCTGGGATATTGATTTGGTCAGGTAAGTAGCAGAGGGGCTACCTGGACCCTACAGAGGTTGCACAGGCAGTCCAACTCCTCCAGGATGGCACATCAATACGTGCCATTGTCGGAAGGTTTGCTGTGTCTCCCAGCACAATCGAAAGAGCATGGAGGAGGTTCCAGGAGACAGGCAGTTACTCCAGAAGAGCTGGACAGGGCCGTAGAAGGTCTGCAACCCATCAGCAGGACCGTTATCTGCTTCTTTGTGCAAGGAGGAGCAGGAGGAGCACTGCCAGAGCCCTACAAAATGACCTCCAGCAGGTCACTGGTGTGAATGTCTCTGACCAAACAATTAGAAAAAGACTTCACGAGGGTGGCCTGAGGGCCCAACGTCCTCTAGTGGGGCCTGTGCTCACTGCCCGGCACCGTGGAGCTCGATTGGCATTTGCCACAGGACACCGGAATTGGCAAGCCTACCACTGGCGGCCTGTGCTTTTTACAGATGAGAGCAGGTTCACCCTGAGCACATGTGACAGACATGAAAGGGTCTGGAGAAGCAGTGCTGCCTGTAACATCGTTCAGCATGACCGGTTTGGTGGTGGGTCAGTGACGGTCTCGGGAGGCATATCCATGGAGGGACGCACAGACCTATACAGGCTAGAGAACAGCACCCTGACTGCCATTAGGTATCGAGATGAAATCCTTGCGCCCATTGTCAGACTCTATGGTGTTGCAGTGGGTTCTTGGTTCCTCCTGGTGCACGACAATGCCAGGCCTCATGTAGCGAGAGTATGCAGGCAGTTCCTGGAGGATGAAGGAATTGATGCAATTGATTGGCCCCCCACACTCGCCTGAGCCTGACCTCTGGGACATTATGTTTCGATCAATCCGACGACGCCAGGTTGCACCTCAGACTGTCCAGGAGCTCAGTCATGCCCTGGTCAAAATCTGGGAGGAGATACCCAAGGACGCCATCCGTTGTCTCATTAGGATTATGTCCAGACGTTGTCATGCATGCATACACGCACGTGGGTATCATACATATTACTGAAAACCATTTTGAATTGCTGCAATGAAATTTAAGCAAAATGGAGTAGCCTGCCGCATCATTTTTTCACTGTAATTTTTGGGGTGTCTTTTAAATCAGCCCTCTGTAGGTTGATTATTTTAATTTCTATCAAATGATGTGGCATCCTTTTGCTCCTAACTCATCACCCAGTCCATATCATTATAAATAAACAGCATGATTTTGTGCCCCATTGAGATCTGATGTGTTTTCAAAGTGTTCCTTTAATTTTTTTGAGCAGTGTATGTTAAAATACTAGCTGAATATAAGAGAATTACGAAAGGAAATCAACTCCTATCAGCAGGGGGCAGTCATGAGCAACCAGAGGCCAGGCAGGTCTGTAGAGCTTCAAGGAGCTTCAACTGATCATGATAGTTTTCACCACACAGACCCTGAAATAAATGTTCACACTTCTTCTGGCTGATGTGTCACTATTTTTTTTTTTTTTAATTTCTGACCAAATTTTTAAGGTTTAGACCCAGTCTGAAAAAGGTACTCACTGAAATCAGCTGGATTCCTTTACATACAGTAGCTATTTTTAGGGAAAAGGGAATATGGCGCCATTTTGCAAATATTTTATTTTACCTTTTAACTAAACAATACTGGAGATAAGATAGATAATTGCAAATTGCAGGCCCCTCCAAACAAGTCAACACTCAGTCATTAATTTTTCTCTATTACCATAAGAGTAAGTAGACAACTATAAAAAAATATCAAAGGTGTACTTAAAGGGCAACACCTTTTTTCATTTTTAGCTCTGTTTCTGGACTGATGTGCTTGGAGTTTACTCCAGCTTTAATGGCTACCTCTGGGGTCCTATTTCAGTCCTCCATCAAGGAATCAAAGAACTTGTAATTGTCAAACAGCATGGAGTACTACTCCAGTAGGGCAAAATTTCAGATTTGCTACAACCCGTCTGAGGGGGATGGTGTTTGACGCTTGTGGCGATTCAAGACGTCCTTCAAATGCCCAATAGGGCTTAGCTCTTAAGACATGCTTGGCTAGTCCAACACTTTACCTTTATCTTCTTTCCCAAGATGATGGGTTGTTCTCCAGTGTCATAATCTTGAAATACTGACAGTGAAGTTTCTGAAGGTAGAAGACTTTTCTCTTCTTCAATATACTTTGGTTCATATTTGCCTCAGTGATCTGCAGCTCCCCACCACTGGTACCTCTGATGCTCCCGTACTTATGCTTGACTTAATTCAGGTCTCCATTATAGATAGATGGATAGATGGATAGATGGGTAGATCAACTTTAATATCCACTTCAGTGGAAATTTATTTATTATTTTGATTTCGTCTTCACAATCATGAGAACTATCTTTCTTTACTTTACAGAAATAACTACTAAAAATTTTTCAATAAATAAGTGTTTTTAATTACGAGTAATTTTCATTTGAATGTGTTTTACTGGAGGCATCCACCTTTGTAAAAGAACACTACTGCCACCTACCGGTTTGCAACGTCACGGTGCGGTATCGGCTGTTGAGCAAGTCCCAGTGCTGTATCTGGTGTTCGTCACAACACGCTATTATCCAAGTCGTCTTAAAAACATTCTTCTTCAAAATGTTGGCTACATATTGCGTGTTTTTTTCTCTGGCCAGAAGTTCGATGGAAAATCCTCCCTCTTCAACTTGGCAATCCAACGATGAACCTGTCCGTGGAGGATCAGGAATAGGAAAGGTGAATTTTTGTTTTTTGTTCACTTTTACCCAACGTATTGCAACATCCAACTGCCATGCACGTGGGCATTGTCCCTTTAACTAGAACTCTCATGAATTTCAATGGTGAAGTCCTTTTGAAATCTTTAATAATTGTTTTTGGTTGCAGATGCATCCAGTAGTTCCCTTTGATTTTGCTGTTAAAGCAGGGAGAATGGCGCTAGGCTTACCAAACCGTGAAGTCACTGCCAGAAGATGTCAGGAGTGAGATGTTACTATATCTGGGCAAAAATGGCCGGACCTAGACTCAGTGATGGCGACGGAAATTTTAATTTCAATTTTTTTACTGTTTAACACTAAATTCATTAAATCACAGCAAATGTATTACTTATAGGTAATGATTTTTTTCAGATGCTCATAATTATTTGCTTTAAGATTGAATGATGAATTCCCACTGACCCGTGAGAGCAATTTCACCAATTCTTTCACACCTGTTCCCTGTTCACCTGAGACCTGGACTCAATCTGAATATCTGTAATTTTTGCTCCTACCTGCAGTCAACAGCAAAAAAATCCAGGATAGGAATGGAGACCCAGACCGTGTGCTGAATCCAGACAGCCGCCAAACCTATGGAAGTAATTACGTGGTGGACATGCACATAAATGACCCTGGTCAAGTTGGAGCTTTAGCCGTCCAGACAAGAACTATGCAACAAGTCAAACTTTCACTGATGAAGATTTTTTCATTAGCATGTGTCTCACACAATAAATGTCATGAAATAATTTAAGCTCTGTGAGGTGGGCTATGTCTACACAGTCTGTCTGCCATGGTTTTGGTTATGTTATGCTTTACTTTNAGTGATCTGCAGCTCCCCACCACTGGTACCTCTGATGCTCCCGTACTTATGCTTGACTTAATTCAGGTCTCCATTATAGATAGATGGATAGATGGGTAGATCAACTTTAATATCCGCATCAGTGGAAATTTATTTATTATTTTGGTTTCGTCTTCACAATCATGAGAACTATCTTTCTTTACTTAACAGAAATAACTACTAACATATTTTTCAATAAATGATAAGTGTTTTTAATTAAGAGTAATTTTCATTTGAATGTGTTTTACTGGAGGTATCCATGTTTGTCAAAGAACACTACTGCCACCTACCGGTTTGCAACGTCACGGTGCGGTATCGGCTGTTGATCAAGTCCCAGTGCTGTATCTGGTGTTTGTCACAACACGCTATTATCCAAGTCATCTTGAAAACATTCTTCTTCAAAATGTTGGCTACATATTACATGTTTTTTTCTCTGGCCAGAAGTTCGATGGCAAATCCTCCCTCTTCAACTTGGCAATCCAACGATGAACCCAGGAATAGGAAAGGTGAATTTTTTTTTCACTTTTACCCAACGTATTGCAACATCCAACTGCCATGGACGTGGGCATTGTCCCTTTAACTAGAACTCTCATGAATTTCAATGGTGAAGTCCTTTTGAAATCTTTAATAATTGTTTTTGGTTGCAGATGTGTCTAGTAGTTCCCATTGATTTTGCTTGTAAAGCGGGGAGAATGGCGCTAGGCTTACCAAACCGTGAAGTCACAGATGTCAGGAGTGAGATGTTACTATATCTGGGCAAAAATGGCCGGTCCTAGACTCAGTGATGGCGACGGAAATTTTAATTTGAATTTTTTTACTGTTTAACACTAAATTCATTAAATCACAGCAAATGTATTAGTTATAGTAGTTATAGGTAATGATTTTTTTCGGATGCTCATAATTCTTTGCTTTAAGATTGAGTGATGAATTCCCACTGAGCCGTGAGAGCAATTTCACCAATTCTTTCACACCTGTTCCCTGTTCACCTGAGACCTGGACTCAATCTGAATATCTGTAATTTTTGCTCCTACCTGCAGTCAACAGCAAAAAAATCCAGACCCAGACCGTGTGCTGAATCCAGACAGCCGCCAAACCTATGGAAGTAATTACGTGGTGGACATGCACATAAATGACCCTGGTCAAGTTGGAGCTTTAGCCGTCCAGACAAGAACTATGCAACAAGTCAAACTTTCACTGATGAAGATTTTTTCATTAGCTTTGTCTCACACAATAAATGTCATGAAATAATTTAAGCTCTGTGAGGTGGGCTATGTCTACACAGTCTGTCTGCCATGGTTTTGGTTATGTTATGCTTTACTTTGCTTCTTGTTTTCTAGTTTTATTGGTTTAATTTTGTTGTATTTCTAGATTTATGTTAGTTCTCATGTTGTCCTCTGTTGCCCTCTTGTGTGTGTGTGTATGTTCCTTTCCCCTTGGCTCCCTTGTTGTCTCCCCACACCTGCTGCTTGTCAGCTCGTTAGCCCTCCCTTTGTCTCTGTCAGCTATATATGCTCTCCCTCTGCTCTCACTCTTTGTTGGTTCTTTGTTTGTTTCTGGTCCTGTCATCCCTGCAATCGTCTCCCCTCATCTCTCCCTGGCTCCTTCTACGTGTTTTCCCTTGATGTCTCCATGGTTCTGGTCTGTTACATTTTAGTTGGATTTTTGGACTGCCTTTGTCAACCTTTTTTTCATTAAAACTACAAGTATTCACCTCAGCCTCTCTCTATATAGAAACACCAGGAGGTCCCAATGCTAATGCCGTTAAAAAGCATCCTGCTTCCTCATCCTATCTTCTTCCTTACAGTCAGCACTATTAAGATAGATCTCATAATGGCGACCACGGCCAACACCCACCATGGCGTGTGTTGGTACCAATATGAGGGTCGAGCCTTTGTAACACTAACACGTCACATGACACTGGTGGGGTGATGGCTTTACATCGTATGAGATGTAAAGCCATACAATATTTGCATACATACTGTGTATCCAATTCTGTGAAATGCTATATAGGTTTGTGTTGAAAGTGAAATGAAAACACAAAGTCAGATTGTTCCCTTTTTAACAAGTACACAAGTGTCTGAATTCAATTTATTTATATATGCAAGCAAGTTTATGTCTTTACAAATAAAAAAGCCACTGTCTGCCTGAGCTGCTGGAACAGATATGTACAGAGATGGAGTGAACCAGATGAAGCTTGCTACTAAGCAACCAGAGAGATGTAACAAGGACGTAAGGGTGATGGAGAGCAAAAAAAGAAAAAAAGAGAAGTCTCACATCCAGAATGTCGAACCTGACATGACGCATGAACTTTGAAGATCTCAGACCTTCAAATCTGCTCTTGATGGAGAAGAGCTGAACATCTGCCCTGTGAGAATAAGCTCAGATTTTCCTCACAGAGGGCTGGTATCAGGATTTTATCATAATACATGCTTTCTTCTGCTGACATGGAGAGTTTGTGAATCCTGAACGAGATCAGGATCCTGGAATGATGGGTCCATGTTCAGCCGCAGTCTGCAGGTAGACACAGAGGACGCAGGTGACTGGAAGGGAATGGAAGACGAGCTGCTCACAGCCTCACCCCAAAAACGTCAGCAGATGCATCAGGCGATAGAGGGAAATAGACGACCATGGTTCTGAAAACACTGATCCAATCTGTGAGGGGTGTTCGATCGATTCTGAGCCCTAGGAGTTACGTTTCTGTTGGTGCAGACGGACGTCTGTGCAGTGCACTGCTTGTTGCTAAGCTACCGAGCCTGCACTTGTGATGGATAACCTCAGTTGTTTAATCTGAAGCAAATTAAGGCTGCAAATCAAACAGGGAACCACTTTCAGATCATCTGGAGCGGGTCTCAGCTGCAGTGCTGAGTGCTGCCCGAAGGCTTGAAGAGAAGGAAGAAGGGGAGGAGGAGGATGTGAGCAGCGGTGGAAACATGATGACGGCTGGCCAGAGCAATACATTACACCACATCTGCAAATCCGCTTTATTAGGAGAAACAATACAGAACACTATAATCATATCACGTAAGACTTGCAATCAAAGATTCATGCACTTGGATGTTGGGAATTTAAGGGGATGGATTTCTTGTTCACGTCTCAATTTAGTCAAACTGCTACAATATATTGCTCTGGTGGTAAACAACTGAGCAAGCAAGCGAGCTTAGCAACACCATAAGCAACAGGAACTGCAATACTGCACACTGAGAAGTGGAAATAAAACAAGAAACAGCAGAACAGCGCAAGTGGAAAAAAAAAAGTTTTTTTTTTTCATTTTAATCTTTAAAATGATGACCATTGAATGCATAACCATGCCACAAACAACAACTAGATTCACTGTCTTTTTTATGTAGAATAAGATTATCTTCATTGTTATGAATTCATTCGTTTTCATCAGTAATTCTTCAGGTTATAACCAATGCTGCAAGACTATACACAGGCCCCGGCGCCGGGAGCTCAATGCACTTACACATCAAGGATAGGAGAGAGAGAGAGCGAGAGAGAGGGAGAGAGAGAGAGAGCGAGAGAGGGAGAGAGAGAGAGCTCACAATGGTCAATAAGTGCACAAAAAACTATTTTTTCTTTTATCTGAGGTTAAAAACACTGACAAGACATCCATTGTCAGGCAATGAAATGATAGAATACTGTTACTGTAAAACTAGACCCTTAAAAATACTGACCGCTCGCAGCCGAGATTCACCTGAACGGGACTCGAGTCTGCAGGGGTCTCCCTCATTCTGCAACGCCTCGTTTTTTTTCTCCTTCTTCTGCAACATCCGGCTGCAATGTATGGAGTGAATTATGCTCCATTATTCTTGCAAGCAAAGAACTAATTTTGTAAATGGAAATTGAAAAAGAAAAACACAATTTGTAAATGTATATTTGAAAAAAGTTTCATTTCTGGGAACTATTTTAAAAAATAGTTTCCGGAAATGAAACTTTTTGGAATAACAAATTAATAATATTTTATTTTTATTTTTCAGAATGTTATTTTTTTAAATATCTCCTTTTCAGATTTACTTTTACAAACTGCATTCCTTTAAAGTATGTTTCTCAGATAACCTTCCCTTTACTTCAAGTGAAAACATTCACTCTTGACCAGTAAAAATGTTGCTTACATCCATACAGACCAATAGAAATGCATCCTCTCTCCTCTCTCCAGAGGAAAGCCCGCCCCCGTTAGTGAGGCGAATGTGATCTGTCAAATGCGGTTAAAAAGAATGCCTTTCATGGAACTCAATCTGAAAAACATAATAATAATAAAAAAAAAGATGAAAAAAAAAAAGAATTAAAGGAAATATTTGATAATTTGATAAAAAATCGAATCGGAGAAACCAGAAAAGTTACCCTCAAATCCGTTTTTTGGGGGGGGTTAAAAAATCCTCTCAAAGGTTCATTTTTGGATTGCATTTTTATTTTTTTTATTTCCGTTTATAAAAGATGTTCTTTGCTTGCAACAATAGTGGAACCAAATTCACTTGATACATATACACCACAAACACAATTCAAAGCCAAACTGTGGGTGTCTGCATGGAGTTTTTCATCAGCTTGGGCCCTGTTTGGTCAATAGAAATGTCAGGATCAAACTGATGGACATCTAATTTGTTCTCAAAGCTTTTTCTTCCTTTTTTGGTCTCTGCTGTGGAAACATAAACACTTGAACAGATCCTGAGATCATTGAACTCTAATTACTCCATGCCACACCCATTCCTGTGTGTATATAAGCTTCCCGCTGGGAGCCAAGGCTCAGGACATTGGGACTGAGCCGCCTCCTGCAGACTCTGGAACCGACAGTAGGTCATCCTCTCGGCTGCTCGCCTCCACTGTCTCACATATATGTATATCTTTATACAGAGTAGATGCAGGAACAGTGCTTATTACTGCCCACACAGAAGCAAAAAGAAAAAAAAATAACACATTGTTTTTCTAATTAAATAGTTTCACATTTAAAAAGTTTCAAAGTTGATAATAAAATAGTGAGATGTAATCAGTGAAAAGTAAAAGAGAAGTATGGCTCAGAGTGATGGTATTGTGTGTACGTGTGTGTGTGTGTGTTTGTTTTATTAAAATCTAACTTACGTTGTCACCTTCTACTTCAAGCTCTTTCTAAAGACAAACAGAAACCCTTCTGGTTATCTCTACTGGCAGATAGAGACTCATCCCTGTCCTGACGGAAAGAAACCCCAAAAACAGCCTCGAATACAGAAAACTAAATTCTCCTTTGAAGAGCTAAAAAAAACTACGAAAAATCGCTGCATCTCACAGAGACTGAGCTGCCCTCTGGTTAAATCTGCTGAAATTTAAAAGCGAGAAGTTGATTTGACAGTCAAAATCTCAAGCGTCTTTCTTACAAAGCTTTGTAAATCAGCTGGTTCACCCTAGATTACAGCTTCCAGCTCTGAAGCACCTGAGGAGATTGCTGTGTAAGACACCGAATAAGTCCTAAAACCACAAAAAAAACCCTCCAGAGAACTAAACCCTTCCTGAACATGTAGCTTATTCGCTGGACGTTGCTCATTCTTGCCTTTTCTGCCGATGAACTCATAACACCTGATTTATTCTCTGCTTCCTGTTTCCTCCAAATCCCATCCCAGGACATAAGTCCCCCTGAAAAAAATTACTACAAAGTCTCAGTTCTGACTCTGTTAGTCTCCAGCTGACATGTTTACTGTTCATATCGGTGGTTTTCTAACTTACAGAGAACATTTGGTCACATTCGGGCTGGTTGAGAACAGAAGAAATTGTGACAACACAATGGAGCTGTGCTGTGTGTGTGTGTGTCTGTGTGTGCGTGTTTGCATGTGTGTTTGTGCAGAACTACTGAAATACAGACTCGTTACATGAACATGTGACATAAACCCGATTCCCAGCTGACCCCTGACCTCCCTCTTAAATACCCTCAGTGCTAAAATTACACATAAATAATCAAAACTTTCTCCAAAAAAAGTGAGAAAAAAATCATGACGAAAATAAATGGATGGGAACAGGACAAAAAGACTTTGTGCTGCTAAGATGTGCTGTCTCTGGGGACAAATGACAAGTTTATACAATCCAGGGGTAAAGGGGAGTTTGGGGCTAGGGGTGGGGGACCAGCTTCAGTGAAGGTTTCTAAAATCACTTTAATTAGTGTTTACTTGGTAGATCCGCACAGAATAAATGAAACAAGATTAGACTGGGGATTTTATCAATGTCATTTCATCATGTTGCTGGTTCAAGAATTTAACGAGGAACTCATTAAACTGGACCTTATGGGAACCAGAAGTTGGGGAAGGAAGGGTAGGGGAGGAAAAGTTGGCAAAGCAACCCATCTGCACCCAGGAGGCACAAATTTCCTCAGGGAACCTTATTTCTCTGTTACACCGGCCATCATAGTGTGGTGAAAGGACACAACACAGCATGACACCACCGAAACAACACTGCCTGCACAACACCGACCATTCAGTCACATCTATTTGTCTCATTGTGTGTGTGAGTATGTTTGTGTATGTTTGTGGGTGTTGCACTTCAAGAAAGGGGGCTTCTATTAATTGATGATCTCACAGACACCAAACTCATTCTCGTGTCTGCCAGGGATTGTTGGCTTCAGCAGAGATGCACAAACTTTCACCACTAAGGGCCCAAATTCAACACTGCTTTGTTTATCTTTGGGTTTTTCTGGGTTGCAGTTTTTGGTCTCTGTTTGTTATGCTGGTTTTTCCTTGTTCAAGTCAAGGTCTTCTCAATTTTTTTATTGTAAACAATGGGGACCATGCATTGAAAAATATTACGAGAACTTTCATTAGAACTAGAGCAGATTCTATAGTTTAAGGTCAAGTTAAAGGTTCCTCTCAGGACAAACAAAAGCACCAGGGCCACTGATCTGATGTAGACACAAGGATGACGATGGTGTCTGAGCTTTCATCTCTTCTTTATCGTCTTATTTCTGCCTACTCGTGTCTGTATTAGTGTGGTGTTTTTCCTCATGTCTGATGAATCTATGCTGTCCTCAGGCTTGTATCAGCAGCTGTTTGTGTGTGTCTCTGTGTGTATGGATGTGTGTGTGTGTCTGACAGGTAAGTGTGTGTTTTTTCGGGCAGCTCTGGATTTATGTGTAGGCATTGAGGCGTTCTTTGGAGCGCGTGGAGTGGATGTCGTGCAGCTCCTGCTCCTCCTTCGACTTTATGTCTTCGTACTTCTGCATCCTGCTGGCGTCTTTCAGGTAGCCCCAGTTAGCAGACAAAGCCATCAGGAAGTGGACCTGAGGGCAGTGAGGGAAGAGTAAACGGAGATCCAGATTATTAAAGGAAAAAAAACTGGAAAGCCCATAAATCCTACCCACTTTACTCCCCAATGATAAGTTCTAACCTCACTCTGAGGAAACAAGGGTTTATAAGGAATAGGATGTCTTAGATTAAGCCTTTTAAATGCCACGTGCACAGGCCTACAGTACAAGCATAGTCTCCTTCCAGTGGGATGTGCCTATTGCATCTTATAAGGAAGGTGCCCAGGACGTTTTAGCCACTAAAAGAAGAAGCTTATTTTAGCAGGGGTGTGTCCCAATTCAGGCTGTGCATCCTTTCAGCTTTTTCGAGCTGATTTGTGAGAGAATTTTTCTGATCAGGCCAAGTTTCATCCTCATCGTGCGTCCGTGTCTTGTAGTATACAGGGAGTATTGAGCGGCGATCAGTCTCTCCTGACCACCTCCCGATCAGGAATCGTAAGGTAAGGAGAAAATCAAACATGTTTTGAATTCAATTGGCACTCGTAAGGTGTTCCTGGGCAAATCCTGCAGATCTACAAGGGCCTATGAAATGATTTTCCAGAACTTCACACACAGTGCATGTGCAAACAATGGAGTTCTTCTTCTTCTTCTTACAGATTGAGAAGTCAGACCAGTGGCATCTTTCAGCCCTGAGTCCAGCATGTGGTTTATGGACGTAGAGTGTGAGCAGTTAGATTGCATCGATATTGGGCCATACAGTAAAAGAACACACATTGTGAGCTCTTAACTTTTAAACCACATGGTTTGATTGTACAGTTTGAGCTTAAGCTGAGTATGATTAGAAATATCAGCCAGTATATGCCTAGCCTTAGACATGGTGTGAGGATGTCTGTCATCCAGAAGAGGCTTGTAGAAGATTTGCTTCTTCTCCTCATTCAGAGGACTTAGCTGAGGTGGCTTGGCCATCTTTTTCTGATGCTCCATGGATGCCTCTCTTGGGAGGTGTTAAATGCAGAGCCCAGAGGACTGCACTAGACAAGATGGAGGGAGTATTGCCATTTATCAATATGTTTACTTGTGCGTTCTCATGTGCTCGTTAAACGTCATCAGCCTTAGCCCTATACTGTTCCAATTCAAAAGAACAGCAGACCGAGAATGGACAAAGTCCCCGGATGTCCTCCCTATTTAGCGAGTATGCATCAGAGCAGACTTCTGTTCTTGAGATTGATACTAAGTTAAATTAAGTTAAAATTCTATTTTCTGTTGTCTATGTTCTATAAAAGTATGTTTTAAGATAATTTGAGGCGAGAACATTACACTTTTAAGCATCACTATATGGCCGTTTACCGATTTATTGCGTGATTAAACTTAAGTTGAGAGTACCGCAGCAACCGACGGCAGCCAGGGCTAACCGCAGCCCGTCTGCAGCAGCCGGTCTGCTGTAGCCCTCTCTCGGCATAGTCGTGTGAAGGACCGCTGGCTATTTCTGGCTGATTTCTGTTTATCTGACTGTGTTAATTATTATTCCCCCACTAAATAAAAAAAGGTTAGAATTTATTATAGTCTAGAGACTATAAATAACAAGAGGTGAAATGCAGCTCAGATGATCCGAGCGTGTGGTGACGTCACAAGTACGCTTTTGTTTCAATTGACCCAGATTTATGCTGCTTGCTCCCATTCTCCCTGAGTCCATACTTTTCTCTGTTCTTCTCAAGAACATAATTGGAGAGGACACGAGTCCGTAGTCACGTTAAAGTGAATTGATAAACGGCCCACGTCTCTTTGACTGGCCTGGTTGCGTTTCAGCTTTCCCTCTGCAAAGCTGGAGGTACCTGGGGAGAGGGAAGTTTGGGAGTTTTTTCTGAGCCTGCTGCCCTACTGACCCAGTACCTGATAACCCTAAGATGACCAGAACCACAGTAATGCCTTTGCAAAAGGGTCATAAGATGGAATATGAAAGTCAACCTTCTTGGTAAAGAGGCAACAGTGGGACTACCTACTCCTCCATGCAGCCCGCCTAAAACGTTTGAAGTATTTTTAAAGTGTTTTTTTATATGTTATGAGGATTTCATGTCTACTCTAGTGTATGGATCCACACTGTGAGGTATGTCCTTAGTGCAAGGCAAAGTGAAATAACCTTTGGAAACGTTGGTCCTTCAAAACTCATTTAAGTTTGAACTTTAATCCGGTTTGAGTAAAAACTTGCTTACCATGGCGATGACAGCGGCTCCTGCTCCCGCCAGTGCACACACAAACAGATGGAAGGTCAAGTCCAGCTGTAACACCAAATAAGAGCAAGGTTGGATTTCTGCAGCTTTTCCAATCAGATCCTTACACCTGCATCACATCTGCTCACCTCATTGGAATCACACATCCTGAGGAACTTCTCAGATCCAATGCACACCTTCTTCTCCTCCGCAATGGTCACTGCTCCTGAAAACATCAAAAATAAATATGCACAGATTAATTATTATTCTTATCCTCTTTTCAAGGCTGGAGCTTGACTGTTACCCTATCACTGGGTTCCTTACATCTTCCCTGTCTGTTATTGTAGAGAACTGGGAGGAGAAAAGTATCTTATGGATCAGCTCTTTCCTCTAACTCATACTTTTCTCACCATGGAAACAGTGGACCCATGTCCAGTTCTAGATGTTGAGCAGTAGGTGGCAGCACTGTTCAAGTCTAATGTAGCATTTTGTCTAGTGTGGACAAGCAGCAGAACAACATGGAGGACAGAGCAGTGATTACATCACAGAAATCATTGCCTAACCACAGAGCAATGTGCTGGAAATACACCAGCAATTCAATTCATCCCAGGCCTTCATGATACGTGAGAGATTTCTCTATTGTTTTTTTCTTTCTCAAAATACATTTTATACTTTTTTTTAATATATATATAAAGAAAACCATAGCCCATCTTCCTCAGAGGAGATATAAACTCACTGGCCACTTTATTAGGTACACCTGTCCAACTGCTCGTTAACACTTAAGTTCTAAGCAGCCAATCACATGGCGGCAACTCAGTGCATTTAGGCATGTAGACATGGTCAAGACAATCTCCTGCAGTTCAAACCGAGCATCAGTATGGGGAAGAAAGGTGATTTGAGTGACTTTGAACGTGGCATGATTGTTGGTGCCAGAAGGGCTGGTCTGAGTATTTTAGAAACTGCTGATCTACTGGGATTTTCACGCACAACCATCTCTAGGGTTTACAGAGAATGGTCCGAAAAAGAAAAAACATCCAGTGAGCGGCAGTTCTGTGGGCGGAAATGCCTTGTTGATGCCAGAGGTCAGAGGAGAATGGCCAGACTGGTTCGAGCTGATAGAAGGGCAACAGGGACTCAAATAACCACCCGTTACAACCAAGGTGGGCAGAAGAGCATCTCTGAACGCACAGTACGTCGAACTTTGAGGCAGCTGGGCTACAGCAGCAGAAGACCACACCGGGTGCCACTCCTTTCAGCTAAGAACAGGAAACTGAGGCTACAATTTGCACAAGCTCATCGAAATTGGACAATAGAAGATTGGAAAAACGTTGCCTGGTTTGATGAGTCTTGATTTCTGCTGCGACATTCGGATGTAGGGTCAGAATTTGGCGTCTACAACATGAAAGCATGGATCCATCCTGCCTTGTATCAACGGTTCAGGCTGGTGGTGGTGGTGTCATGGTGTGGGGAATATTTTCTTGGCACTCTTTGGGCCCCTTGGTACCAATTGAGCATTGTTGCAACGCCAAAGCCTACCTGAGTATTGTTGCTGACCATGTCCATCCCTTTATGACCACAATGTACCCAACTTCTGATGGCTACTTTCAGCAGGATAATGCGCCATGTCATAAAGCTGGAATCATCTCAGACTGGTTTCTTGAACAGGACAATGAGTTCACTGTACTCAAATGGCCTCCACAGTCACCAGATCTCAATCCAATAGAGCATCTTTGGGATGTGGTGGAACGGGAGATTCGCATCATGGATGTGCAGCCGACAAATCTGCGGCAACTGTGTGATGCCATCATGTCAATATGGACCAAACTCCCTGAGGAATGCTTCCAGCACCTTGTTGAATCTATGCCACGAAGAATTGAGGCAGTTCTGAAGGCAAAAGGGGTCCAACTCGTTACTAGCATGGGGTACCTAATAAAGTGGCCGGTGAGTGTATTTATATGTAGTGAAGAAAAATGAGGGAACGGTAAACACACTTATACACACTTAAAAGACATTCCATACAGATTAATATTTAATTTTAAAGAGGTGGAAACATTTCTTCTAGATAATTAGGCCTGAGCTGGATGTGTCTCCATGATCATATCTAGGAAGGGTTGATACTATTTTATTGAAAATGGGAAATCTTACTCGCATATCCGTACATTTATGATGTGTGTGGGTTTTTAATTTTTTAGCTGCAGTGATGGATGTGAAAAGAGCACTAAACTGGGCTGTCTCTTTTCAATATTTGTATGGTCCCTGCATTCTCAAAACTGCACCTTTTTGCTATTCTGATTTTTTTTTTCTTTAAAGAAATTTCATTTGCCCCAGAAGAATAAATGTGGATAGTTTCCGATTCCAATTTTGTAGTTTTCCATGCTAGTGGGGCAAAGTACATTTTTTTTATTTGTCTTGTTCAGATTGAATTTTAAAAGTGTATTCTTGTATTCTACGTTTTACAGATCACATTCTCTTTACTTCAAGCCCAATACAAACACTTCATGCACACATTGACCAATAAAAATGTTCCTATCATCCAAACAGACCAAAGTAAATCCATCCTCACTCCTGAGGAAAAACGCTTAGGATCAAAATGGATGAATTTTAAGATCTCATATTAATCACTAATAAAAGCATCTAGTCATGAAAACAATTTACAGATGTATTAGCAAACCCTGTTTTTTAAAAGATTCGAATAAAATCTATTATCATCAGTACATCGTCTGCAAATAGCATCATCCGCACTGCAAAGCATGAAATAAAGAGCAATCATAGAAGCATGAGAAAGTCTTTTAAACAGGATGTGGGGACATTTAGTAAATTAACTTTTAGGAAACAATCCATGTTATAACTTCTAGTAATATATAATGTGGTGTCTGATTTTTTGTTTGTTCTTCCCAGATAAAACTTTTTAGAAATAAAAGAGGTAAACATGGAGATACTGACACAGTTTAGAGGTAAAATACTCTGTTTGTAACCATGCATTATGTTCTGTTAATAAACGCTCTGCAGAGGAGGTCCAGTGGGAGACACTGTGTTTGAGTCTGGGGTTCAACTGTTTCTCCTTCCTGCAGGAATTGTATTGATAAGTCTGTATTTCAGTTCTTCTTAAGAAAAAACCTATTTATGAACCCGACAATGGTACTCACCAAACTGACGCAGGTCAAGGCAGAGGTTGGTCCCCTCCACCGAGCTGATGTTCTTACACATGGACCAAACGTTGTAGTACATGAAGACAGGGAGGCTGGTGAACGCTGTCACCCCGAGCCACACCAGGAAGAAGAGGTAGGCCAGAACCATCAGCTGGAAACAGGAAGAAAGGATACAGAGTTAGAGGTCAGCACAGACCAAAGCGAGCTTCCATATTTCAGGTAAAAAGAATCTAACATTTCTCTAGTAGATGACAGTGAGCTCTCAACTCATAGGAAGCTAGTTAAAACAGACAGATTCTCACTTTTGTTCAGAAGAAAATGAACAAGAAAACCTCTCCTGCATTTCCATCCAGTAAGACTATTTGAGTTTTATGGAATGCATTCTTTTCTGATTGTGTTTCATAGATCACATTCTCTTCATTTTTGTTAGGTTTCTGTTTCTGTTATGTTTTTCTTTTGCTCCTTGATTTCTAGTGTTTAGTTTTCTTTTCACCATGTTTCTTTATCCTAGTTATTTGATTATTATTTTGTTGTTGTTTTCTTATTAGTTCCTGTCTTCCAGGTTTTCCATTTGTTGTCCTCTGCTGCCCTCTTGTGTCCTCTTTCTCTTGCTCTGTTTTCTGTTCAGCCCTCACCTGTTTTCAATTCCCTCATGAGCCCTCTCCCTGTCTCTGTCCCCTTTATAAGCCCTCCCTCTTCAGTTCCTGTTTGCTGGATCCTCGTCTAACCTCTCGTCAATCGTCTGTCTGCCTTCCTCGTCTCTTCCTGGTTCCTAGATTTTGGTTTTCCCCTGATGTCTCCTAGGTTCTGGTTTGTGAGTTATTTTTTATTTGGATTTTTTGATTCCTGCCTCAGTGGCTGTGAACCTTATTAAACCACTTAAATTCACCTCTGCCAACTCGTCTCTGCATTCGGGTCCTCCAAAGCTACACAACTTTATGACAATTTTAAGCCCAGTGTGAACACATATTCTGACATGCAGATATACCAGTAAAAATGTGTACCAACAGAAATGTATCTTTACTCCTTACTGTAGAAACAGAATATATATAATGCAAGTTGTAACAATCACAAAAAAAGACAGTAAAAACATTTAAAAAATAAAATGTAAGAAAATGAAATTTGAAAAAAAAAAAAAAGACCCAAAATAAATTTTTTTTTTTTTTTTGGAATAGAATCTAAGAAAACAGCAGAGTTATTGTGAATGCCTTTTTTTTTTTATCAAGAAGTTTTCAAAATTCAATTCCTAGACTTCATTTTTTGTAAATCAAATTACTATTTATTAAACAGATTATTTGCGTGCACAATGATTGGACAAAATTCACTCAGTAAGTCTAAACTGAAGGGCTGGTAGTTTCTCACATTATCATGTCGACCAGTTTGGTCCCTTTCCTCTCCTCAGCAGTGTTTCAGTTTGTCTCTCTTCACACCAAATATCCTCTCACTCTTTGCGTTGCAGGTTTGTTTTTACCAACCATGCCTGCTATCCTTCTGCTTTTGCAGCTTCTTGCATCGTTTGTGGAGGTCTGGACAATAATCACCTGTGAAATCAGATCATGCCCATGACTTTACTCCACATTCTAGAAGAATTTGGACAGAAGCAGCCGTTGGCAGCGAGAAGAGTACCATAGCAGAAGAGTTCTGAGATGTTACACTGTGCCAGTATCCAGTTTGTGATCCATGAGTCAGGTTCACACTGAGACACATAATGTGTCAGAGTGTTTTTCTCTCTCTTGCTCTCTGTTCTGTGTTGTTGTTGTCTCCAGAGGCCAACGTTAGAAAACCTTTTCCTTTTCACGGTTCAGGAAACTACAGATGTGGGCCTATAAATCTTCCTGGCCAGAAGTGGACAAAGCTCATCTGTCTCTGAGTCCTTCCCCCACAGGAATCCGACGTCATAACCTATTTGTTACTAAAATAAAGTGACAAACAGCATACAGTACAGGGAGGCCATTTACCGTACAACTGATCTTCTGATTAAACTGGTTTTTAGTAGTATTGATCATTTCGTAATCATTAATTATATTGAAGAGACATTTTGTATTTGCTAAATAATTTTTATTTTTAGGTTATTAATCATTAAAAATAAGTGTTTCTGTTATCTGTACCTTTAAAGCACATGACTAAACCTCAACCTTTGAACTTTAAGATGTTTGAGCTGCAGAGAAGGGCGTGTGTTGTGGAAGGCCCTCAGTAGGATTGGATTTAGGGACCCTTCTTACTTTGAAATCAAATCCATTTTGGAAATGTAATCAAAGTTTATGAGGCTGATGAAACTTGATGCTGCTGCTATTATAGGACGGGTGGCCTGGAGCTGGTTACGCCAAAATAGTTGCCAGCTTCTCTTCTTTTTCAGCAGATTCTGTCAACCTTTGTTTTGGTTTTTTTTAAGACCTAATCTCTCCAATGACAGAGAAAACACCTTGATGCGTCATACATTTTCGATTATTGTTCTGAATTAACACTAGCAGCTGGTCTAGATTGTATCTGTAGCATCCTTAGCAGTCTAAGTCCGTCCATGGACAGTTAGACTGGGGATGGTTGCAACATTTCTTTTTCTCCAATCAGAGACATGCTATATATGGATGAGTTATGCTATCTTTGTAAAACATGTTGTTTTGAGATGTGAAAGAACATCTTTTCACGACATGTGTTAATGTCATACTATCAATTCAATTAAATTCAGTTTATTTATATAACACCAATTCACAACACATGTCATCTCAAGGCACTTTACAGTTCAACCAGATCATACAGTCAAATTAATTAAAAGTTTTCTATCTAAGGAAAACTGTTTGATTGCATCGACTCGTTGACTCAGATGCAATCCCTCGCACTAAGCATGCTTGTAGGGACAGTGGAGAGGAAAAACTCTCTTTTAACAGGAAGAAACCTCCAGCAGAACCAGGCTCAGTGTGAACGGCCATCTGCCGAGGTCATTCTATCTTGACTGTTTGTATCAATTTATTAATTAGATTGAACCGTTCATTAGTTTAATTAAAATTTACAGAATAAGCATGTACTAAAATCTATGTGTCTAGTTACACATGAGTCGGAATGAATTATAAATAAGGAAAGGAGAAGTTTTATTTGAATCACAAGCACATAAACTAGTCTCTACATTAATTTTGAGCATTTTATGCACATAGATTTTCTACCATGAGCTCATGATATTGAATCTGCATATATAAAACATTCAATCTTGGGCCTCTCAGTAAACCCATCATGACAGGATTTCTGACATGATGCAACTTTAGCATCACCTCGTTCTGGTTCCCTGATTTGAAGCTGGGCAGTAATAAGTGATTTCACAGCTACTCTGAATTTGCTTCTGAATCCATTTCACAGGGTCATTTATGGCATTGCAAAGTTAAGACCTGCCT
>NW_015151604.1:107829-120476 GCF_000732505.1 Cyprinodon variegatus
CTCTGGCACTGACACAGAACTAAATGTGAGACAAAAAGCTTCAATGGACAAATTTCATTAAATTTCACTGAGATTTTACAGCATAGTGAACCACGCAGGATTATGCAGGCGTTTCTGCTGTCAACATTTAATGCATATTGGTTCCCTTTCGGTTTTACTCGCTGTTTGGACCAATCTGAACACACAAACACAGTTTGTTCGGAATATCTTCCGTGGGGTCTGGGGTTTCTCTTACGAATGCAGTCAGGCAGCGTCCGCAGGCGGTGATCTTGAACTCGCCATAGAGATCCCTGATGGCTCCAGTGGTGAAAAAGCCCTCCACCAGCAGCAGCACTCCGAACACAAAGAAACCAGCTGCGAGGCCGTAGATGATGTACTTCAGGATGTCGATGCTGAGAAAAGGACACAAACACTCACAGCGTTCAATGAATCCATGAATATTTATCTGTTTACATGTTGATGTTTGCACCCAGCCGCTGTCTGAATCTGCAGCTAAATCATCATTCGGGAACAATGCCAGAAATCAAGCTGAGATGTTTTGGAGGAGGGGGTTCGGATTTGGCAGGACTGCAGCCCTGATCAGAACACATAGTCTAGAGGTTCTGTCACAGATGGAGCGAATTATTGATTATGTTCCATTATTGTGGCTCGCACAGAACACATTTTCTAAATAGATACTTTAAAAATACTGCAATCCAGAAACAAAGCGTCTTAATGAAAATAAAAATAAAAGATTTTTAAGAGGATTTTAACTGTTGTCTCAGATTTTTAAAAATGTTATTCTTCAGATTTTCCATACATCCATTTTCTCCAGTTTAATCTGTCAGGGTCGTGATTGGTGCTTATCGGCGCAAAGGCAGGGTCACCAGTACATCTCAGGGCATTTTCTGTATTTTATGTTTTTCAAAATTTTTCTACAGGTTTAGTTTTTTCTTCGTCAAATTTGTCTTTTTCAGATTAAGTTTTATAGTAACATTATTTCAAGTACAGTTTTACAATTCAGATTTAAGTTCTAATGTTTTGGGGAGGGCTTTTCTCTTGACTGAACAGGGGAAAAAAATTTCAAGTGTTTTTATTGGGCAGAGAATGTGATGTGTAGAGCACAATTTAAAGAGAATGTACTTTGTAAAACTCAATCTGAAAAATAAAATGACAATTTGCAAATCTGTAATGTAAATGTAAAATATCTACGGAAGAGGATTAGGGCCACTGAAAAAAATAAAAAAGTTAACTGATTTTTTTTAATTTATTTCAGTAAAGTATAGGAAAAAAGTCAGAATTCTGACTTTAATCTCAGAATTCTGATTTTTTTCTCAGAATTCTGAGTTTTTTCTTAGAATTCTGACTTTAATCTCAGAATTCTGACTTCAATCTCAGAATTCTGACTTTTTTTTATCAAAATTCTGACTTTAATCTCAGAATTCAGTCAGAATTCTGAGATTAAAGTCAGAATTTTGAGAAAAAAGTCAAAATTCTGACTTTAATCTCAGAATTCTGACTTTTTTCCCATGTTAAACTGAAATAAAATTTAAAAATAAGTTTACTTTTTTTTCAGTGGCCCTAATCCTCTACCGTAAATATCCAAGAAAAAAAAAACCCTTAAAAAATATGAAACTTTTTTTAAATATGAACATTTTCCAAGTTTCATTTCTGGATTGCATTTCTTTGTTTTCAAAGTTTAATTAACAAAATATGTTTTGCTCTTACAAAAATGTAGGGCCAAAATTATCTCCATAATAACAGATTTGCTATTATTTTCTGTGATGGGAAGAGTCTGCGTGATGAAATTATCTCCAGATAAAATCCGGATTTATTTTAACACAGTGATTTTTGGTTAACATTTATTTCTATGCCTCTGTCCATTATATCCTTTCCTTTCAGAACAAAGAGTAAAACCAACTAATTGAAACATTTAGGCTGCTTGTAGTTTGGTAAATAAAGGCAAAGATGATAAAATAGTGATTATACATCCTGTACCTTAAGCTCAGACCCATAGGATCAGAGAAGGACAGCTAGCTGGTCACAGTGAGAGGCAACAACACCCTGAACTGATCGATCATACAGCACAGACAGTCACACCCAGCCGTGTTCATGTGATTGGAACATCTAATATGCTTGTTTCTGGAATTTGCATGGTTGGAGCTGCAGACAACCAACTCCTGCACAGGCAGAGTCTGCAGAAAGGCCTGATCTAGGAGCTTCTTCTTTCTTTGCTGGGCAACATTGCTTCCAGCTGTTTCCATGAATGTGTAGCAGCGGGTAAAGCTCACAAATAAATTATTAAATCTAATCTAGCTGGAAATGTATTTAAAAGACCAAAATAAATCTAAATACCTGGGCAGGTTAGGAAATTTACAGTCAAAGATAAACCATTTTTTTCTGCATTAAGCGTTTTAGCCAATTCTTCTTCTTCAAATTTAGAATGAAATTATACACATTATATTTGCAATTTTTTGTAGAAAATTTTTTTTTGTTGCTCAGCTCAGCAGCTTTTTCTTCCTGATATCATTGTCAGCCTGATAGAAATTGAGATTATGAGGAAGAGCAGAGCTAAACTACGGTCCAGAGAAATCCAGACTTCTTTATTAGCCTCTTTGGAAGGGTCACTTACATGGTAAACACGTCCAGGACGCCCCCAGGAGCTCGCATCACCTCAAAGTAGTTCTGGAGGATAGTGACGGTGCCACTCAGAGCCTCGTGGCCACACCCACAGAACAAGGCCACGCCCATGTAGAGGAGGATGGTGGCGATGAGCGATGCCCAGGGAAGGCTGCCGACGCATCGCTCACAGCACTCCTTACAGCCTGAGAAAGAACATAATCATCATCATTGAAATAATTCTAGTAATTATCATCATCCTCATCAATATAATATATATATATATTATATTGTAAATATATAATATAATTTCTCTGTTGTTTTCTTCGTCACAACTGTCTTCCTCCACCTCATCATCAGAATCCCTCCCATTTTCATTATTGCCACCCTCATCTCCGTCATCCTCATCATCCTCATCAGCATCCTCATCATCATCACATGTGTGGCGATGCCATGGAAACACAGTGGCTGGAATATAAAACTCATTGCAGCTCTTAAACGGATCAGAACCAGCAGAATCAGACCTCTTACTAAAACACATGTAGGTGGTTTAAGTTTAACCACAGCCTGAGCTTCTTCTATGTGTTAAAAACAATCATCATGTCCCCGTGAAGACATTTCCTAAAATCACTATGATAGTTTGATTCAAACTCTACAATCTGAGTGTCTGCCCAATTGTCCCAATTTGGGAAACCAAACACTCAGAGCATTTTGTCTAATACTGCACTTTCACCCTGATGCAGCACGTCTGATGTCCTCTGAGGTGTGTTTTTAATTTTAGGCCTGTTGCAAATGGAGTCACACACCAAGCTTGATCCTTTTTACTGCTCTTTATTAATTTGACTTATTAAAAGTCCTTAGTTGATCTAAAAATGCACAAATTTTATTATCTTAACTCTAAAAAAAAATCCACCAAAATATGCAGAATGTTTGTTTTTATAAACAAAACTTAACTTTTGATTATTTTTTTATGCCCAATGCAGTGCAGTCCAACGAGGCTCTTGAATTCTTTAAGAAGAGAAAATGTCCTCAGCATCACAGAACCTCCACCATGCCTGACAGCAAGCATAAAAACAATTTTCCATATTTTCATCCTTTGTTTCACATCAGACCTGCTTCTGCATCTGTAGCTGAATCGATCTCCTCTGCAGTCCAGTTAAAGGCCTAGTAGAGGATAATAAAAGCCATGTTTATGTTTTTGGTGGTAGGAGTTTACCTCCCAAACCAGTTGGCATGTGGACAGCATCTGCTGGTTATCATGGAGACATTTTGAATCCAATATGCTGCTCATTGCTGCAGCTTTATGGTTTCTTGTATCTTGATGTAACCTAATCCCATGTTTTCTTGTGTTCCCGGTTTTGATGAGTTGTTAAGAGAAATGGGACGCTGAACAGAACCTCAAAGACAGTTAGAAATCAACGTTTCTCCTCCAGTAACAGATGAAGTGTTCTTTGGAAACATTCAGACATTTGGAACAGATACAAAAATCAACCAGGAGCTAAAAACTGAACACTGGAAAAAATCGAAATCTAGATAAGTAATTTTTTCTTAAAATAAGTGAATTTTTCTTGGATTGAGGAGGTAAAAGACACATTTTGCCAATGGAACAAGACAAATTACACTTAAAATAAGAAAAAATTGCATTGTCTTATTTCAAGTGCATATTATCTAATTATCTTGTTTTAAGAGTAAAAATACTCATTGCATTTGCAAACTTTCTCTCTAACCTACTTAAATTAAGTATAAATGCACTTAATTTAGAAAATATTTACTTATTTCTAGATAATTTTTCCAGTGAATGACTGTTGTTCACTGGTAAGTTCAGAGGCTTTCTGCATAGACCTGCTGAACAGAGTGGTTCTTTCCAGTAAAACTCTTCAGTAGAGCAGATAACATCTCTCTAAAAGTCAAAAAAGAATAAAAGCTGTAAGAAACTAAAGCGAAGCTGAGCAGACGCTGATGACACCAACCCAGAGGCTCATCCTGAGATAGAATAAAAGCACTGTGTAAAAGGCAGCAGAGAAGTTTCTTGTTTAAAGGTTGCAATATTTAATTAGAGTCTTTAATTATCAGTCACATTTCCCTCTGACGCCTCAGGCTGGTTAGAAGGGTCCTTTCCTCCATAAGGATTAGATTAATTGCAGAGAATCCTCCTTCAGCTCCAATAATGCATGTTGGAGATCATCCTTCAGATCTAAGGAAAGTTTTTCTGTTCTTGTTTTAGCTAAATATTTTACTGTAGTTCTGTTTTTGTCCCCCAATAAAGTTTAATCCAGATAATCCCAGTTTATTAAAGGGCATGGAGTAAATGGCCAGTCAGGCTCTAAAAGGAAGTAGTAATAGTGAAACTTGTGAACAAGGTACCGTAGTACTGATTTGTTGCTTCAACTTGGATCAGGGGTGAGAAGAAAGTCCAGCTCTGAAGGATAGACTCTCTCTGTGGGCAAAACCTGGGACCTCCTTACATCCATGATACTGCACTGAAAAATCTGAATTTAATATTAAGTCAGATTTTGTTTAAAAGAATATTTGTTCTTAATTGAAGCAGGTAAGTAAGATTATCTGCCAACGAAATTAGTATTTTTGCCCTTAAATTAGTTATTTAGTAAGATATCCACTTGAAATGAGATATTGGGATTACTTTCTGTTTACAAATGCTAATCCTCTTATTTATTAAAATATATACCATATCTACCTGCTTGATATAAGAGAAAATAAACTTAGTTTAAGAAAAATTGGCTTATCTATTTATTCATTTTTTTTCGCAGTGGGCTGAATCTTTCGAATGTTTTTCTGCACGCATATCTAGAAAACATAAAGAACCCAGAACAGGCTGTTGTTCTAGATTTAATTATGATTTCCAGCTAAAAATTAATAAAGATTTAACCGTAAAGAAACAAAAGAACTCCGAAAAGGTTTTGATTAGATTTGATTTAACATTATAAACCTGGTTTCAACCCCTTTAAGCCGTTAATATCACTGCATTCATGCCCCATCAATCTCCTCTTCACAGTGCTTAACACAGACCTGGACCTGGACCGTGACCTGTGACAGACCTGAAATAAATCAGATCAGCTGCTGGCTGCAGGGATTTCGACTCGGACTGTTTATCATTGGATCTCCTGGGTTAAGGCCCATTAATTCCTTCTGTTTCTAACAATGCAGGTCGACTTACTGCTGCAGAAAGATGTCTCATCTGTGAAATGCGTCGGCATAAAACATTCCCTTATTTCCTTTTTCACTCCTTGTGACCCAAACTAGGCTTTACCCTCCAACCAGGGTCACTGCAAAAAAAATTAAATCTACCGTAAATAAGTCATTTCTTCTTAAAATATGTGCATTTTTTCTTGAATTAAGGATTTAAGTGAGACACTTTGCCAATGGAACAAGACAATTTCACTTAAAATAAGAAAAAACAATTGCATTGTCTTATTTCAAGTGCATTTTATCTAGATCCCTTATTTTAAGAGTAAAAATACAAATTCAATTGGCAAATCATCTTATTTACCTGCTCAAATTAAGGGTAAATACCCTTAATTTAAGAAATTTTTACTCATTTTAAGATAATTTTTGCAGTGCAGAGGCTGGACCTCTTTAACAGTGAAGTGAATAGTTTGTCTCTTAGACAGACTGAAGGTAGACTAAAGAAAGATGGACTCATTGTATTGCCATTTATTGCAGTGTATTTTCCCTTGATTTTAGCTGATCTAACCTGTAAGACAATTTGCCAGTTGAATAAAATCATTTGGTTTGAAATAAGAAAAAAAAAGACTGCATCATTAATACCTTTATTTCAATCTTATTTTATGAGCGAAAATATTCATTCATTGGCAGATCATATTATTTACTTGCTCAAACTCCATGCTTTTAAATAAAACTATACAGTGAGTTTCTTGTATCCATGGTGCTCTTGTTAAAAACTGAGCTTTTTCTCATTGAGGAGAATAGCATAATATGACTGTTTTATTTTTGATAGGGCTTATAGTAGTGGCTCAGGTTATCTTGAGATATCTCTATAGAAATGCTGCTATAGGCTTAGTCTGCTGGAGGACATAGTGTCTACTTTTCATCAATGTTTTTCACTCTCTTCTATCCCATTCTGCAGTATTTGTTAGTTCAACTTTTAACTTGATGCTATATCTGTTTTTTCGCATCATATTGCTTCATCTGGTGTGTTCCTGTTTGGCTGTGGCTCCATCCTGGAGAGAAATATCAGCAGTGCTGTTATCAACACCTTTGTTTAAAGATGTTGGAGCATGGCCTGTTTTTCAGTGTAGTTCTGTTTCTCTTACTGTGACTAACTGAATGTGCTCTCTTTCATCCTCTGACTTGGGAGCTGGCTTGGAGCTGGTCTGCTTGGCTGTGTGTTTCCCGGACAGGGTGATTGACAGTTACTTTTTGCATCTCTGATTACTTTTGTATGTCTGCTCCTGTGTCCTTGAAATCCAGTCGGTCTCGGCGGATCGCCGCTCACAATGAGCCTGGTTCTACTGGAGTTTTCTTCCTGTTAAAGGGGAGTTTTCCTCTCCACTGTTGCTACAATACATGCATGCTCGGTGTTAGGGATTGCTGTTGAGTCAATAAGTTGATGCAATCAGCTGCTTTTATTTAGATAAAAATCTTTGAACCAATCCGACTATATGGTCTGGTTTAATTGTCTCTGTAACGTACCTTGCGATGATATGTGTTGTGGATTGGTGCTATGTAAATAAGTGAATTAAATTGAATGTTGAAGCGGTTTAAAATGTTCTTGGTGGTAATAATAGATTCAAACATAAGAAATAATAAATTCAATAGCTAGGAAACAGTGTGAACATTTTATTGAGACAATAGTTATGTTTCCATGGCTTGCCCAGCCAGACTGATTTATCTTATGCAGACAGCATATCAATCTGAAAAGGAGCAGGTAGAGCTGATCATAAAGTGGGACTAGCTAAGAACGTGGAGCAAAAACATTAAAACATTTAAAAGAAGAAAAGCTCTGGCAGCACTTTAACCATTTTAAAAATATGAACAGCTTGTTTTGGGGACATAGTTAAAGATCTTTAACACATCGCTTTGCTGCAGTTGCAGTCTCCAGTGTTGTGGGAGAGATTACCCGCATTATTGTCCTCTGTTTTATACCAAACAGTCTTGAGGCCTAGACTCCTGTACATTGCATAAAGGTCCGTTTGACTGGCCAGGCTTACGTTTACATGGACATAAGTAATCGGAATAAAATGGTGATTGGACTCAACATATGTCAAGTAAACATGTCAGTCTCAATATTCTGATAGGATTGTAATGTGATCCTACTGAAAGGAGTGACTAATTCAATTAAATTCAGTTCAAACCTATTCTGCTAGCCAAAGTAAAAGAAACAGGACTACACTGAAAAATGCTCAACCTCCAACATTTATAAACAGAGATGCAGACAGCAGCAGCACAGGTGAGATTTCTCTTCAGGATCACAGCCTAACAGAAACAGACCAGAGGAAGCTACTATGATGAGAACAAGCAGAGATCAAAGTTATTAATGGAACTCTACAAATACTGCAGAGCAGGAGGATAGAGATAGAATAAAGCAGGATGAGGAAAAGTGGTTCCTATGTCATCCAGCAGCCTAAACATATAGCAGCACAAATACAGAAATTAGCTCAGGATGACCTATGTTAGATGAGGTTTAAGAAAGGCAGAGCCACAATACGGCCGAGGTAGAGCAAGGGGAAACATTTATCCTGACAAAAATTGTTAACACTCTATCTCCACTCTACTTCCACCATTTTGGAACAGATGAAGGCTTTTAACAACAGTTTGTGGACTTAGTGTTAGTAAATAATTACAATAGTCTTAAAGTAACAAATGCATGGACACACTTTCTCAGCATCACCCTTGGACAGGATATTTCTAATTTTAGCAATATTCCAGAGATGAAAGAAGGAAATTCTAGTAACCTCTTTTGGATTTAAATAACAGGTCCTGATCAAAAATAACACCAAAACCTTTCACTTTATTATCTGAGATTAATCCCATCCAAATGAAGTGACTGACTTTTTTTCTTTTTTCTATTTTAAAGACTCTTGTCCAAAGATTATAACTTCTGTTTTTTTCTGCATTAAGGAGCAGTAAGTCTGCATAAAGCACCCTTTTCAGTTGGATTATAATTCTATTCCACTCTGGCATGTTTAGGTGACACATGTTTTTATCTAATCAGCTGTTTATTCTGATGACTTATGCCCATAGAAACGTAGCTATTGACACAGAAAATCAGTCCAGAATTCTCAAGATTTATAAGAAACATTTATTTTGGCTTTATTGTTGACCTTTTTAATGTTTTTTTGTCTGAAAGGTGAGAAAAAGTTTACTTTATATTAACTGTTATATTTCTAACCACCTGGCTGCTTTTGTCTTGATCTAAACCATGGGTGACAGCCACTTATCTCAGAGAAAGCAGCAGGAAGGACATGTAGGTTTATCTTACTAAAACACTGTTGCTTTGTTTGCTATGTTGCTAACCAACAACATTAACATGCTGATGAAGGTTCTCAGTCATCCAGGTCATAGTCAATCCGTAAAAATTCAAAAAAATTCTAATTCCAGTGGACATTTTTTGAATTTTAACATTAACCTAAACAACTATTCCAACATATTCTCATTATCAGTTCGTATGAAATCGTACGAAAAGTTATGCACACTATTTCGTACGTTTTGGACGTTTTTCCTCAGAAAACCAGATCAGTGCGCATGCGCTGGCAGACGGAAAAAAAAGCAGATCCGCGGACGGACGTAAAACTGGGAAAAACAGTGCAATAATCACTTCTTCATGTCTCTAACTACGTTTCTTGCTGTTTTATATCTTAGGGTTAGGGTCAGGGTTAGGGTTAATTGTATGTTAAATTCTATGTTCTTGAATGGTGCGTAAGATGCGCATGCAACGAAAAAAATGTCCAAAACGTACAAAATTACGGTGCATAACTTTTCGTAGGATTTCATACGAACTCATAATGAGAATACACTGACTATTCTGAGGTTTGATCCTTGTAGCTGAAATGATTTATAGCAGGTTTTCCACAGGTCCAGGTACAGATCCACATTTGTATACAATCATATCAGGACAGATGTAAAGGATGCTTTGTTGATACTTAAAGGACTTCTTAGAAAAACACACTGGATGAAAAGGGAGACAAGGAGGAAAAGTGTCCTATTGGTCCATTTAAATCTGCTCCACAGGCAGGTTGGGGTCCTAGAATCCAATCCTTGTGAAGCTCCTCTCCTTTAACTTCAGGGTGGGGTATGCTGTGGTGTTTTGGGGCTTTACTGACAAGACTCTGAGCCAATCAAATCTCTGCTTTCTTGGCATTTGATGTCTAAGCCCCGCCTATAGACCCTGCATACAAAAGACCAATGAATTCAATTAGAGGTTCATATCCGCCCCCCCCCCCTCCTCACCACAACACACGGTCACACTCACACAGCTCCTCGCTCTGCTCTGTGTTTGTGTGTGAGTCATCATGCTGCACAGGTTTAATTGACCGGTCTTGTTGCCATGCCAACAGGGGCGTGGCAGAAGCCCGCTGACCCACTTTGCCTGTAGCGTTGTCATGGCAACAGAGCAGCTCGGCTCCGAGTGTCAGCCTCACTGATGCTCGTTCTCCATTTTCACAGAGGCCCAGCCCGCTCCTCGCGCCTCAGTCAGTGCAAAAACACTCGCCTCCTAAACCAAGGCGGTAACAGAGGACAAAGATGGCCGCCGAGCCCAGTAGGACGGTACCATTTTGCTCTGACTGACTCCATTTAATAAAAGAGCTGGTCGCAGCAGAGGCTGGTGCTAAATTTGTCTCTGTGCTCTCAATTGTGAGTCAGTGTGAGGCAGATGGACGAATGCAGAGAGGAGCAGTTTGATGCTGTGATATTAATGTGTGTGTGTTGGTGTGCGTTGGGGGAGGGAGGCTGTGCTGCATCTACATTCTTAGTAGATAAACATGTTTTTTTGTGTACTTAAGCATGGATGTGTTTATGATCTGTCTTTTCTCTCTGTGTGTCCTGAATCACAGTCATATTCTAATCCTTGTCATATTTCCATATTCAGGCTTTAGATGCTGCAAAGACCCAGTGACCCGGTAAAAAGTGGGACAGGCTGCGGCTGTTTTCTTTGTTTGGGCGGAGCCGCGACAGCAGGCAGCAAGCTGCTGCTCTACTGCAATAATGATCAGGCTGCTGATCACTGGAGGCTCCAGCAGCCCGTTGGTATTTAAATACACCAGAGGAACCAGGTGTACTTGGCTTTAATATTTCACCTTTTGTTATATTACCTTTTCTAATATACTTTGTTATTGATCAGAATCTATTGCTCAAGTAATTGAAGGACTGAGGTAAAGACTTTTAAACAAAGTAATTAGAAGTTCTCTTCTGATCTGAAAGGAGTGTCTGTTTGATGCCTGATCAGAAATAAATCTGTGACACAGATTACTGTAATCACTGTGTAAGAGTAACCCCCCCTCCCCTGACCCGGAAAATCTGATATGACATGGATCCATTTCATCGCTGAGCCAAAACACAGTTAGAGAAGAGTTTTAGTGAGACAACCCGGGTTAAAACTGAGGAACCAGTAAAGCTAATAAACCCTAATGAACCAGTTACAGTAAACTGGTTAAACCAGTACAGCAAATAAAAACCATCTAATCAGAAAAAACATAAAACCAGTGAAACTATTAGGCCAGAGAGAGACCAATAAAAAAAAACACTAAACTGCTTTCTGTCTAACTTCAGGAATTTCTCCATCTTATCATTTTACAAACTGTTTCTTTATAGCTTTATGGCTGTTATTATAGCCTTTTTTCTCACACGTGTATATAATGTTTTTTTTGTATTTTAAAGGCTGTTTAAAGGGGATTTTGCAATTTTTCTTTTAAACTCAAAATTGAATAAATTCAATGTTGTAATCTCTTAAAAATACTCCCATACGTTGATACTTTATCATAAATGGGAGAATTCCTATATCAGTGTTTAAATGCTTGGCATTTCTTTTTAACTGATTAAATTTGGTTAGGTGTTTAATAGCCCATATTTCTAAGTTCTTCTTTAAACCCAGAACACATATTTATTGCTACTTTACATGGACTTTAAAACATAGGATGTTTCTATGATTTCTCTATATGATTCTTTTGTTTTATATTGGTTTAATGTTTTATAAGTTTTAATGTTCCCTGAACTAAAGAACATTTTGGTTTCAGTGTCATTGGAACCAGATCCATTTTTAGTGGGTCAATTAATGAGTCTGATCCACTTCCTAGGCAGACCTGTGAAGACACCACAGCAGGGATCAATCCTACTGAAGATGAACGAAGCAGAAATTTGTTTTTGAAGATCCAACTGAGACATTAGTCCTCTAATCCTGGAGATGTTTTTCAGGTGATAGAAGGCCGACTTTGTTCCTGTCGTCATTCAGGTCTAAGTCCTTCACAAAAAAAACACGATTTAGAACCTGTTGGTCGGTTACTGGCTGGATTAATTCAACCTGGGTGCTAACTTTTTCTTTCATCCAATACCGTAACTTCAGTTTTGTTTTGATTTAGCTGAAGAACATTCTTGCACATCCATTTGTTGATATCTTCTATGCATTTAGCCTGGAATCTGTTCATATTCACTTGGTGACATCAAACCCTGTTTGTAGTAAAATTAACTTTTATTCTGTGTCACTCTAGACGTGCTGTCTGCTTGTTTGACCCTTTAAAACTACCGGTAAAACCTTTTTTTATGAGCAGACTGACGCCTTAGTAGTTCACCACCAATGAGTATCTAAGTCTGTTGTCTATGTTCCTGAATTTACTTTGGTTTGGAAGGTTCAGCGTCATTCAGCGGAAGTGATGCCAAGTGCTTCCATTTTGAATTGGTTCATCCTAGAAGACAATCTAAGAGTTATATTCAAGAAGGATTTTGGTGAATACTCAGAAGCGTCTGGCATCCACCTTCACTCAAACACCAATGGCAACTCAAGGTAAGGCGCAAAAAGTAAAAGAAGAAATCTTAAATATGCTGATGAAGGTTCTCCGTCATCCAGGTCATAGTCA
>NW_015151604.1:120666-123829 GCF_000732505.1 Cyprinodon variegatus
GGCCGCTCTTCTGTGTTGGGCCATGCGTCTGTGGAGAGGTTGTTTTGTTTCTCCAATATAAAGATCAGCGCATTCCTCGCTGCACTGGCTAACGATGGAAGCAAACAACCCATTCATCGGTTACCATTTGCATTTTCCCAAGCGATACAAGGCTTCGTCCATATAAGACTCAAACTCACTGCGGATCCAGAAATTTGAATTGAGAAAGCTTCCTGGAGAGGAAGCGGAACGTCCTCAAACCTTGGAAACCAAGTCCAGTGGATCTTTTTTTTATTTTTACGAAATCTTAAATAAAAGCTACAAGAATTAGCATAAGAGTGGTGCAGTTCCATATTTTGGCCCCAGATGACAGTATTATTAGAAAAATATGACATGAAAGATTAAATGTCATTCAGGAAACCTGGAAAAGTTGTTTTTGTTTACTTTTTTTTTTAAAGCTATGGTACTTTAGTTTCATCATGGTGTTTTTCCCTGTGTTTGACTGCATAAAGTTTGTTTCTCAGTCTCACTATTATCTGTTTAACCATTATTTTTTCTCTCTACTATTGTTAATTCTTAGCTTTCACACATGTTTACATAAACACAACTCTCTCCATCGTCTGTCATTGTGCCAGTGCCTACTTTGTGGCCAAAATAGCCGCAAAAATTGCGAAGTTGAGGTTAATATAGTTTCCGTTCATGCTAAGATGACAAAATAGTGTTAAGGTAACTAAATAAGGTAACTGACTTTGAAATGTGCCAGATATAAATGCAAAAACACTGCCCCTGCAATCAATTACAGGTTTAATAATTTGCTTTGCGTTTGATAGGTATTTTATTTGTATATCCTCCATCCATTTGCATGCTTTGGTCAACCTAACAAAATGTATCGCTGCCTACAGATTTTGCACATGTAAATCTCTTTGCACCTTGTGTGGTGATCAGCTTTGTGCATGCAAACATGCTTGCATTTGTTTTAATACATATGAAATCTTTAGCAGATCAAACCCTTAAAGTGAAGGAATTTTTTCTTTCTAGAAACGTTGAAATATGATGATTTTTTTTGATTTACCAAATACTTGATTATAGAAACACATGAAGAAGGCCCAGAATCTGTCAATAAAGTAAAAATCAGGCAATCCAATATTTTGTTTTAATATCTTAATTTATAAATGTTTATTAAACCTTTTCTCATTTCTTCTAACTTGCAAGTATTCCTTGGAAGAAATTACAAAAAGAGTTTAATACGTTTTAATAATAATAAGGTCTAATAATAAGGTATACATGGATTTTTGTTTAACTTATATTTATATTATCATCAGGATGACTTATCTCAGTATGGACTTTATTATAAATAGCTCAGTAAACCCAAAAGTGTTAAATATTTAAATATCAAAATCAGATGGATTAATTCTATACAATGACTTATTATTAAAAGTTGTCACTTTTAAACTTAACCTGTCCAACATTTATATTTATGACACTTTAACCCCATGAGAAACATTTTCAACTTTCATACATTAATAACAATCAGTGCATTAAGAGGATTTGTTGTATTGTGTTTGATCTTTAACCCTTTAAAGCCCGATCCAAGAAGAAAACAAAACAGAAAATTACTTTTTTTTGGTTTGAAGTCCTTATTTGGCCTTTTAAAAAAATATGTAAAAAGAAAAAACAAAAATACATTTCTGATATTAATAATTTATTACTATGCGATAAGTCAAGATAATTTTTTGTGTAGTCTTCTGCCCTCTGTTATCAGGTATACCTGATTGTGTACAATAGGATTTTGAGCAAAGTTTTTACCATTAAATTATGCAAAAGGTGTCAGACGCAAAACATTTCAGAAGCCGTATGTATCAAACATGATACATTTGGTAATTATAGGGTTAACTCTGAAATTAAACTAAATCACCTTACAGCTCTTATTTATCTCTGCTATGGATAAACTGCTTAATCTTTTAATGTAATGTAAATTATTTTATGATGTTTACATTTCAATAAACCTAATTAGCTAATTTTACTCGATCACTTCAGTAGCTCCCTTCAAAATGCCGTCAAGATGTTTTTGTATAAATGCTGAAGATGTTTAATTTCATTGCATGAGATGAATCAGTCATTAATGATGAATCTCAGCTTGACTGGTTGCTGTGTGATTATCCCATCAGAACTCAGAGCTTGTTAGGCAGTTATTTGGACAGCGCCGCTGGGTCTGATTGATCAGCGTTGCTGCTGTGGAATTCTGAGGATCATTGGTGTTTGAGGGAAGATCGCTGAGGTCTCCCACTCTGACCCAGCGATGGAGAGCTAGAAGCTGAGGAAGTGGCCTGAAGATGCACTCAGCAGGCAGAGTCCTGCTCTAATGGAGGCTGACAGCCTCATTCCCATTCAACCATTAGGATGTACTTCAGCACATAGAAGCATAACCCGAATAAATCTGAACCAAACATGTTCCTGTTAACTGTCCATAAAGGTTTAGCTCTTAAAATCCTAGACACTTAGATCTGGCTCCATTTTATTTGTTTTTCCATCTATTTACCTGTTTGTCTACAGAGTTTGTTAACCTCTGCTGGAGTGGCCTCCTGAAATGACGTTTCCAGCTGCCAGTGATCATATCTTTCATCTAGATACTCCTCCTTCCTTTAATTTTCACACTAAATTGTGTCTCATTGAAAAAAAAAAAGTGCAAATTAACGGCTCTGATCTTAAAACGCAAATTAACCTCCAAGACATTCCAAACCTCACATCTCCATGAATAAATAAAATGCCCCAACAGCCTATAAAACCCCTGTCAGGAAGGAGCAGGACAAGGAGGCAGAAATCAATACTGGAGCAGATGAAATGCTCCTGTGTCTGGACTGATTCCCATTAAAAGGATTGATCACAGATGGCCAGCAGACTGTAAATATGAACAAACACACCACTGACCAGCTGATTCATTCTTAAAAACAGACTCTTTTCTGCTTTCAGGAATGCTTTGATAATCTGTATTTTAGGAATTGTTTTTTAGGATCATTTAGCTAAATTTAAGCCCAATAGCTGGTTTTTAATTAACTGATTCTGTAATCTAGTGAGGAGTTTTTTTCATCACCCAGGAGGAGCTTTCACCCATTTTGCTTCCTTTGTACTCAGGCCCCTTCCACACGAAGTCAAAACGAACACGAAACGCTAATATTTTCCAGAA
>NW_015151604.1:124779-127607 GCF_000732505.1 Cyprinodon variegatus
TTAAGTCCACAGAATACTTTCCCTAAAGGCTTGAAGATCATCAAGATTTTTAAGTGTAAGGAAGCCCCTCATGATTTTTTGAGTCACTGAGTCATTGCCTAGCCTGACTGACCTATTTGTTAATTCTGACGTCTGACCTAAACTTAAGCGGTGTTCTGGCTTCTGAATTGAAGATTTCTTGTAGTAACACAGAAGAGCTGCTGCCTTCTGTAAATTCTAAGCAACTGCTCTGATCTGAGAAAGATTACAATTTGTCCTGAGTGATCTCTTTTCAGGAAAAAGAACCGGAGAGATAGAGCTTCAAGGCGCATATACACAGAGCCTATCTTAAACAAATAGTTGCAGAAAATTGAGCTGTGTTTGGTTGGTCTGATTTTGTTCCATTTTAGTGCAATAATGGATGTTGAAAAAGTGTTGCAAAAGCAGGTTTCAATCTGAAAATTACGGCTTTTCCCTTTCCATTTTTCAACCAAATGTAGACGCCGTTTGGATGTAAACAATGTCGTCTTTTCAATGTCTTTTCACTTGATTTTTGGTACAGTAAGTGGTTCCATGTTTTCTCTGTGTGTGGACAATGGTTCTCTATCTGGTTTTCTGGAGTACCAAAGATCTAGAAATGTCTTTTTAACCCATTCCAGACCTATAGATGTCAGTGACTTGGTTCCTCATCTGAGCTTGAGGTTCTTTAGATTGATGCTGGATCTGTGGCTGCTTCCTGTTGCCAGATAAGTTCTATTTGATATAATTCTTTGTTTATAGTTTTGTTAATAATTAATCATGGTGTTCACTATAAATATATGTATATTTTTTTTACCATTATTCTGTTTGTTTTAACTTCCATCAGTCCATCCACAATAAAGTGCAACTAAGAGATGCAAATTCACCTAACAGTCATGGTTTTTGAACTGTGGAAGGAAACTTGAGTACCCGGAGAGAACTCATGAATGCACACGGAGAACATGAAAATCCATATAGAAAGACACTAGGCCAGTAATCAAACCCAGGACCTTCTTGCTGCAAGACCACAATGCTACAAAATGTAATCTTTTTTTGAAATCTTTGAAATAAAGGTAATGCAAGGTTTAGATGTGGATTTTAATGTTGCTGCGATGAGCTTAACTAGTAGAAATAGATCCATGGCCTAAAAGAAACTACTGTTTGTATAATAAAAGATACACATCTTCTTGGTGTCTAAGTTAAATAGAAGATTTTCATCATTTCACACAAGTGACCAACATTTAGCACACTGGATCTAGCTCAAGGTAAATTTACGTTATCACGTCACATTTCTCTTTCTTTCTTCCATTTTTTCATTTCTATATTTTTCAATTAGAACTGAATGCAGAGCTCAATAAACCTTAAAACATTTGTAACATTTTGTGACAGTGTAACTTTATTGATGATACAGAGGATATTTTGATTATTCACCTGAAGAAAGATTTAGCTGCAAAGTAAACACCTAGAACATGTTAATTAAGTTGTTTAATATTCATTAAGAACTGGAAGAAACCGAAGATTGTTTTATTTTAATTTCTTCAAATCCCAATAAGCAGAATAAATGCAACAGAGTTTAACTGCATCTCATGAAAGATCTGAGTAAAAATAAATTCCTTCACACATTTTTAAAATGGTTTGCAATTTATTGTGAAAAATATCTAAATTCTCAAATGTTTCTATTGAATATGATACCAATTAAAACTAACTTTTCTGTAAAAATCTACTGAGCAATGTTTACACTAAAGATCAGATATATTTCTGCAATAAGCTTCTCTGTTTTCTCTTCTCTGATTTAGGCTTCTGAAAGACAGGACATAAAACTGTTATACTATTCATAGAACAACATGTTTAATCTAAATGGGTTCTGGTTGCATTTGGTTCTGATCAGATTATGCAGCATGAAGCTGCAGGTTACAGACAAGCTGTTATTTCTCTCATAGATGGAGAACATGAACCACTCCCTCCTTCAGCGCAGCGAGACACCGTGATGAGGATGACGATGAAGATGATGTCATCTTCAGACTGAGCTCAGAGCGGCTTCATCAAACACAGAAATATGGACCGACACTACCAGAACTCAGTGACGTTCTACAGACAGGAGAAGAGACCCTCGGAGCTGAGGATGAACGCAGGTCGTCAGGCAGCGAGCAGGAAGCTGTTTAACAGATCTGACACACAGGTGTGTGTTTGATTGATCACTGCAAACAGAATGAATGCAGAGATTCAGCAGCTGCAGAGGTAAAGCAGATCATTTCGTCTGCTTTCCCTCCCTCTGTGGATCTGGGCCCGGCTCAGTCGATTTGTATCGACCCGATCCTCTCTCCGCTAAGCTCCTTTCTATTAGCGGTCATAATAATGAAATGGATATGAGGCAAACACACAGAGTCAGTTACATGTCTGCTGCTGGGTTCACAGAGATGAATGGAATGGTCAGAGTTCCCAAGCAGCTGCTGCAGGAAAACATGAGAACTATAAAAGCAGAGCCAGTGATCACTCCTACATTAATCACAGATTTACAGATTGTCATGCAGTTTTCTATCTCTTCATCGTTTTAAAGCAACTTTTGCAGGTTTTCCCATACGTTTGACTGTTTAAACACAAACCATTGGATGATGGACACAAATGGGAAATAATGTCTAAAAAACTGAAATAGGTCTAAAAATGTGACATGAAAAAAAAGATCAACCTCAGCAGATAGACGTCAGTGAAAAGACCTCTGCAGTTAGAACTGTAGAAGCAGTTTTATTGTCTTATATCAGATCAGAATCAGAAATCAGAATATATCCTACAACATGGCCCTATACTTACTTAGCAACAAAGCAGTACATGTT
>NW_015151604.1:127815-130206 GCF_000732505.1 Cyprinodon variegatus
ACCAATGAGCTTCCATAGAACCTAGCAGAAAGACCTCAGCATAGTCAGCTCACTAGATAGACCTCAGCAGATAGATGTTAGGAGATAGATCTCAGCACATAGACATCAATAGGAAGACATCATCAGATAAACCTCAGTCTACAGACCTCAGCAGATAGACCTTAGTGTATCGACCTCGACAGGAAGACATCATCAGATAGAACTCAGTGACTAGACCTCAGCAGAAAGACCTCAGTATATAGACCTGATCGGAAAGGGATTGTCAGAAAGAACTCAGATACACCTTAGATGGAGCTCAACAGGTCAGCCTCAGTAGATAGAAAGGGAATAAATTTATGGGTGTTTCTGCAGGTGTAGCTCAGGTTAAGAACATCCTTTGTCCCAATAGGAGGTCAGAGACCCATAGAGATCAAAACAAAACATTCTTTGATTTGTTCTAGATGTTTTTTCTGCAGAGGAACAACGTGAGAAACTACTACTATTTTCTTCAATCCATCAATGATCAGCCTGGTTTAGGATGCAATTGAAAAAAATCAGTATTAGACCTATTTAACCAAAATAAAAACATCCAGCTTTTTTTAAATCACAACTTAAAGCATCACTAGTCAGATATAAGAAAAGAAAAAACTAGAAAGAAGAACACAAGATGGAGGTAAGTCACAGCAGATGATCGATTTCGGCATTAAAGTGACAGGAGAGGAGGAGGAAATGTGATTTGTGAAACAACCCCTTAGATTTGCAGATGAAAACTGCATCTAATGACATAATTAGCTCATGATGTGTTTATTGGAGCATTTGCAGAAATAAAACATCTCAGAGATGCTTTAATAACCTTGTTACAAACAGATTGCATTTAAAAAACCTATGAAGGTCCATAAATCTATTTTATTAAGAGGAATGGATTTTTTCCTATTGTAAGTAATATAATTTATTTAACAGTTTTCCTTCGGTTTACAAGGCAAAAACTGAAATCTAAGTAAGTCCCTTTTTATTAAAGGTATTTTTCATTGTTTTAAGCAGTAAAGTAAGAAAAAATAAACCAAATGATTTAAATGTATGTATCTTATTTGAAGTGCATAATATGTATTTATCTTATTTTAAGGGCAAAAAACTAATTCCATTGGCGAATCACCTTATTTATCTGCTGAAGTTATAAAGTATATAAACTTTTTAAGAAGTCTTCTCTTAATTTTAGATCAGTTTTTGCAGTTGCCAAAAGGAAGGAAGTCAGCTCAGAATGAGCTATTAAATATTGATGGTTTATATCCTGTGGTTTCAACCAGAACAAATAACTTTTCATTTCAGTGCAGTTTAAATCTCTCTATAAAAACCAAAACATTTGGTTTTAGGTTCTGTCTAACATCTGCTTCTCCAGATGTTTTCCGTTTGGCTTCTCTGAGCTTCATGGACCTTGATGAAGCTGCGGAGGTTCTCAGCGTGGCTCTATGATGTCTCTGCTCCATATCTTCTGCTCACATCTGTAGAAAGCATCAGCTAGACGTGGAGCCTTTATAACATGAACAAAGATAAACTAAAGTTTGACCATCCCTCCAGTCCACCAATCCACACGCACAAAACACACAGGTGGTTGGAGATAATACTGGTGCTTCAATCCAGTTTTCACCTAAATGAGCGCCCCTGTAGGTCATTAAAGGTAATTCACATCTTAAATTTACGCTGAACAACCTTTAGACCAGGGGTCACCAACGTGGTGCCCATGGGCACCAAGGGGCCCTCAAGGACAACATGGGGTGCCCTCAGCATCTTTTCAAAACAGAACAATTCACCAGTGGACTAAATGAAATTTTATTTTTTATTGAAGCTCTTATTTTGAAACATTTATGAAGCATTTTATCATATCAATAAATTAGAACATTTGAGGATTTATATGGATTTCATAATGAGAATATCTAAAAGCAAATTAAAAATGAAAAAAACAATAGAAATATGTTTATTATCTATGAAGTACAGGTGAACGCCAACTCCTCTAGTTCATAGGTCAGTATTGGTAGCCCGTCCTATGACTCAGTACCCATAAAGTAGCCCTCAGCCTTTAAAAAGTTGGTGACCCCTGCTTTAGACTATCATTGTGACAATATAATTATTAAATTCAACCTCATTTAGCTTCTATGGAGGCAGCAGCACACCATCTGAAGCAACATTTGCATAATACTGGTTTTAAACTTATAGTCATACTGGTTTAATAAAAAGATTATGCTCTCGTTCTTGATCGCACTATGTTATAAATAAGTTGCTCTTCTTAATACAGATGCTCTTTTAAGTTGTCATGATGTGTCACCTCCTGACTGTTTTGCAGTAAGTTTGGTTTCAGTTCTTTGACACCGTTGGGATGTAAATAGTTTTCACATTGCATTACGGCTTATGGAATAT
>NW_015151604.1:130818-139396 GCF_000732505.1 Cyprinodon variegatus
GAGCTTCTTAAAAATGACTTAATTTAATTGTCCTAACTGGTGATGCTGATGAAGGGTTTGCACTATGTTGCTTATTTAATAAACATTCATCCTGCTGGTTGGATCTGTCTAACTTTCATGTTTGTGTTAAAAGAAATCAAAACTGCTTTTATCTGTTCTGTATTCTGCTGAAAAAAGATAATTACCAACATGTCTGAATCATACAAATATCTAAAAACTTCAAAAACTCAACGTAGTGTTGACATATATAAAAATTGAGATTTTAACTGAATAATCAAAATAATAAGATTTATGTTTGGCATCAACCAGGTCTTAGTTTTAGAGTCACCAAATATTGTATTACTTTTAAAGTTAAAAGACACAATAACTGTGTGAGTTATTTTCTTTCTCGAAAGACACTATTATTTGACAGATTGCAAACTGAAAACTGTAATATTTTCTAAACCTCGACTCTAAAATGTCGGTTGGACCAAACTGTTTGACAGTATTATATAACATGACAATAAGTGAGGCGTGAGACAGAGTGTTATTAACGGGTAATGATGTCACTGGGCCAATCAGCTCAGCCTGTTAACATCAAGGCTCACTGTCTGAACGATTTCACCGTTATTCACATTTTAGGACACCTCAAAGTTCGAGAAGAGCTGCATATTTCTATAGATCAAAACTAAAATGCAGCCTCCCCAACAAAGAAAAACTGTTCAGGTTTTCCGCATTTCACAAGAAACAATTTACTTTATTTCTGTCCTCCTCTCACCCACCTCAGTTTATCACATTTAATGGTGAGTCACATATTTTTTGGATTGGGATAAACAATGAAAACATTACAGGGACTATAAACAAAAGAGATGAAGATGGGGAGGAGGACACCTGCAGTCGGAAAGGGAACTGGATCAGTGGATGAACAGAAGGAGAGGAGGTAAGATGTAGAGAAAAAAAAAGGTATTGGGTTGAAAAATGATGTTTGCATGAGCGAACCGAGTATCGCCAGTAAGCTCTCCCATTGGCTGGAAGTGGTTTCTTCCAGAAAAAGCACACAAATCAACCTATCACACAGTAGAAGACAATGCCACTGTGATGTTTCCATAGATACAGTGTTAATAATGTTTATAAAGAAACATCAGAAGGAAATACTCTAAGTTCTGTTAAAACGTCTCAGATTTTCTTTATTTGTAAAACTGCATTTTATGTGTGGAAGAGCGAAGGTGTGATGAAAATGAGGGACACGCCCATTTTTAGCACCAACGACAACAACAACAACAATAATAATTAAAATTATTTCTGGACATTGAAAAAATAGATATATACATATCTATTTTTTAAATGTTAAACTGGAGTTGAAGAATTTAACTTTTAGGGAAAAAGTTGCAAAAGGTAAATAAACAACAACAACAAAGCAAATGGAGAGAGAGAGAAGACAGTAAAGGGAGGGAACTGTCAGTATGAGATGAACCAAGATGAAAATTTAGGCCCAGAAATGAAGAAGGAGGATGATGGATGCAGAAAATGTCATCCGAGATTGGAAAATCCAAGGAACGGCCTCCAAAGATAAGATAAGGAGAAAATGGAGGGAAAGGATGAGGAGTGTAAGACATGAAAGAAACTGGGGGAGACGTGCAGAGGGGAGAGGAAAAGGCGTTCAGACAAGCGTAAAGAAGCAACAATGGAGGCTAACAAAGAAAATCCCAGTGGAGGCATCAATCACTGCCCCACTTATCCCCCCTCCCGCACATTTTTAGTCCTTATTTCATGCTTTTGCCCCACGCTCCCACCCTTTCTCTCCCCCTTTCCTCCCCCGAGCCACTCCCACCTCCTCCATCCATCCATCCATGCATCCATCCATCCATCTGGCCGTCCATCTGTCCGTCCAGCCTCCAAAACAACACGAACCTCCAGTGTCTGTCATCTCCTTTCATCCTCAGCCCAAACATTCTGCTTATTTATGCTTCCATTCAACGAAGCACTCTGGAAAACAGGCTCTGATTATCCCAAAATGGGATCAGGAACAGACATGGAGACGACTTCATTAAAATTCACGCCTTGTCTCATCGTTTCTGCTCAGAACGACAATGAGGAAAACTATTTCTCAACACTAAATCAGGAAAAAACTGAAATAAAAAGAAAATGTTATGTTTTTTCTGCAGGATGTGAACACTGCCTGTTTCATATCTGCCCACTGCACACACAAAGGACTCCCATGATACCGAGAGGGATGAAGGAATAGAACAATGGATAGTTCGGGAGCTGATGAAAGACTTAAATAGAGAAATGCATCTTCCTTCCTACCTTTCTGGCTCTGGGATTCATCCATATTTTCCTCCATCGTTGCAGGTTACAGTCCCTTTGTCTGGATTTCGTGTGAAGCCTCTTGCTAGTGCTCGACACAGTGTGCGTGTATGTGTGTACGTGGGAGGCAGTGTGTGTGTGAATGTCTTTTTTCCCTCCCTGCAGATGATGGAGGCTAAGGGAAGTCCCTGTTTCGATGCTCTGCTCTCTCTCCTCACTGCTGCCTTCTCCAGCATCCCATCAGTGCTTCCATCCACATAAGCTTTAAAGCCTGAAATCAGCTGTCTGAACAAGCAACCATGAAAGTTATATTCAAAATATAATTTTCTAAATAACACATACTGATCGGTTCCTCATTAATTCTCTTCATCTATTGTTCCCTAGTCTTTCTGTCTATCTCAGTATAAGAATTTAAAACACTTTAATTGCATTTTTACAAAACATAAAATATCCTGAAAAGCATAAAACACTCATTATCCCTTATGTATTTGCATTTCTCAGAAAAAAATAGCAAAAGTTATTGAAGCAGTTTAATTTTTTTTTCAGCTTTTTTTAAATTTTTTATTTTCATTGCATTTTCACAAGTACAAAGCAATAAAATACACTCTCAGCATTTAACCCATCCCCTTGGGGTACAGTGAGCTCCCATTGTGCTGCTCCCCGGGAGCAGTGTGGGGTTAAGGGTCTTGCTTAGGGACCCAGAATGTCAATCCGTGGAAGTGGGGCTTGAACTCAGAACCTCTGGATTTCAAGCGCGATGCCCTAACCACTAGGCTACACTCCCCAAATTACTGAGTGTTTGATACAATATGCTAAAATTCTAAAACAAATCCCTGTGAAGCTCTGGACGCCTAACACCTAAAACACCCTGAATGTGCAACAATATTGTTCCTGTAGTCAATGGGTTCTTTTCAACTGTCAAGGGACCAATAGAACATACCATAAGAGAAGAAACATTGAGAAAAATTGGTGTAGGAAAAAAGTGCTCCATACTGCTTTACTGAATTCTTTTTTTTTTTTTTTTGCATTTAGCATTGTTTTTAGCATTGCAGACAACATTATGCCATGGCAACGGACCAGGATTATGCTAGTCTGAAAATGCAAGCATTTCTTGATCTGTCTTTTTTGAATGGCCGCCTTAGCATGGTGAAGGAGTATCAGCGCCAGGATGAGTCCAGATGCTGTGTTGTTGGGGGCTTAGGGTGTCAGTGATAGGATAGGGTCTTCCAAAGCAAACAGGCTCTGGATGACAGGTGAAGCAAAGGAATTTTTTTGAAAAAGATTTTATGATTACCAGAAAAATCAAAGCAACTGATATCAGAGTCAGGATCTTACCCTGGAGCCAGGCCTGGGGTTGGGGTTCATCAGCGAGCCCCTGGTCATCAGGTTCATCCCTGTGGGACCCGGCCATGCCAAGACCGAATAAGTAAATAAGTAAAGTGAGGCCACCAAGGTTCTTTAACTTTAACCCAAGGATGGACTCCTGGACTGGCAAAAAACAGGTGTCATTTGTAACGCCGTATTTAATAATTTAGACTATGGCTAAGTATCAGTTGTTTTTTTTTAAAGAAAAAGGGGGTTTATTTGTTGATTCAGTTGGAAAGCAAGGAAGGATGTCCCTCCCGGTTTGGCTCACAAACCCTTTCGAACTGGCAGGTCTTGGAATTACTTGAATTGGTCTGATGCAAAACAGGGAAAGGTCTGCAGGGCCAAAATTGCTTGATCACTTGCAGCAATTACACTATAACTTTTTCAGCTTTTTTTAAACTGTCATTGCATTTTCACTAGTACACAGCAACGAAATTAACTCTTTGCATTTGCCCATCCCCATGGAGAGCAGTGAGCTGCCATTGTGCAGCTCCCGGTGTCATGAGGCGTGTCAGTTTGAGGACCCAAATGCAGAGGCAAGTAGGCAGAGGTGAATTTAAGTGGGTTTAATAAGGTTCACAGGAAATGAGGCAGGAGTCAAAAAAAAATCCAACAAAATAACAACGAACCAGAACCAAGGAGACATCAGGGGAAAACCAAACTCTAGGAACCAGGGAGAGACGAGGAAGGCAGACAGACGTTAGACGAGGATCCAGCAAACAGGAACTGAAGAGGGAGGGCTTTTAAAGGGGAAAGAGACAAAGAGAGGGCTAACGAGGGAATTGAAAACAGGTGAGGGCAGAGCAGAAAACAGAGCTAGGGAAAGAGGACACAAGAGGGCAGCAGAGGACAACAAATGGAAAACCAAGAAGACTGAATACTAAAAAGAAAATCATAACAGAAACAGAAACCTAACACCCGGGGGGGCAGTGTGGGGATAAGGATGTTTGCTCAGGGACCCAGAGTGGCAATCTGTGGGAGTGGAGCTTGAACTCAGAACCTCTGGATTCCAAGCGCAATGCCCTTACCATTGGACCGCCACTCCCCACCTATAAGAGGACTTCTCCTCTTAGGAGCAGCTGACAACTTCATAACAGTGGCTCAGGCAGGCAGCCACACAGCTTCCAAACAGCAGTGGAACCACCTGTCGGGTCAGGACTGGCCGTTCAAACGAGGAGCGACCAGGCAAAAAAATGGATGCAATTGGAACATGAAGAAACGCTGAAAGACATGACCACTCTAAAACCTAACCAGATTTGTAACCTGTTGGTCCTCTGTGTATCACCCATAAACATCAAATACAGTGATAGCTTTTATCGACAGAAACATGTGTCCACCATGGGCTCCCAAGTTTTGCCCATTGTACCAATACCTATATGGAAGGGATGTAGAGCAGGGCACTCATCAAATACAAGGGAATACATCCATCTAACTGGTTCAGATATGCGGATGACACCTGGGTCAAAATTTTAAACCAATGAAGTTGAGGCATTCTCCAATCACAACTCAATGGACAGAAACATCAAGTTCACTAGAGAGGATGCCAAGAACAACATGTTGCCATTTCTGAAGTGTGCTGTTCATATTGAAGACAATGGAAGTCCTAATTGTCAGGTTTCTGTTATAGTATTCAGTCTTGCTTTACTCCTTGCTGTGTTCTTTGGTTTTTTCCAGTTACTGTCCTAGTCTGGGTTCTGTTATGTTTTCTTTTGAGTGTTTAGTTTTTCTTTTCTCCATGTTTTATAGTCCTAGTAATTGAATATTGTGTTATTTCCAGTCTTCCAGGTTTCTATTTGTTGCTCTCTGCTACCCTCTTGTGTTCTCCTTCTTCCCTAGCTCTTTCCCTCTTGTTCTGTGCACACCTGCTCCCAGTTTCCTCATTAGCCCCCTCTTTGTCTCNTTCCCTAGCTCTTTCCCTCTTGTTCTGTGCACACCTGCTCCCAGTTTCCTCATTAGCCCCCTCTTTGTCTCTGTCTCCTTTAAAAGCCCTCTCTCTTCAGTTCCCCTTTGCTGGGTCCTTGTCAAACACTACCAAACTTTGTCAAACTTCCTCCATTTCCATCTTCCTGAGTCTTCCTCGTTGTGACAGTGATTCCCCTGATGTCTCCAAGGTTTCTGGTTCGTTTTGACTAGTTTTTATGTTTGATTCTTTTGGATTTTTGGACTCCTGATTTGATGCTTCTTTGGACTTCGTTTTCATTATTGGATTTTTGGATAACCTGCCTTTGTTTTCAGTTTCCTTTTTTAATTAAATCTAAAGAAATTCACCTCTGCCTTCCTGCCTCTGCTTTAGGGTCAACACTCAGTAACCAAATCCTGACACTAATACTGAGATTTACTGCAAACTTACACATGCAGACCAATAAGACAGACAGTTTTAAAAAGGCATCACGGAAGCAATCCTTGTGAAAAGAGAAAAGCCATCATCGAAAAAAGGGGGTGAATTGCAGTTTCAGCTTCCAAGCATTTACAATTCGTTCATGAAACTCATTCCCAAGATGTAACATAAGCAGTCCTATTATGATTCAAAAGACCAACCACAAAGGCCAAGCACAACAAAGGGCTCCAGCAATCCAGAAGAACAAAGGGTGGCTATAAGATTAACATCTGATTTGGGATTTGTGCAGGAGGGTGGTCCTCCATACTGCTTAAATACATCAGCCCTCCAACTAGAGTTTGTTCTGGTGCAAGCCAACAGAATTGTCAAAGACTCCTGTATGGGTATCTTAAAAAAGCTGAGCATAATTCTGGCTGCATTCCAATTTAAGCTTGTTTGTGGTTGCTATGAGCTTTCAAAAAAAAAATTAAAAAAGCTAAAGCAAACAAACCACTGGACTTTTCTTACCATGAAGACGTTTTGCTTCCCACCCAGGAAGCTTTTTCAATTCAAAACCTCAGAATTAGCGTTGAGTTCCAAGCTTTATAGAGCAGCCCAAACAAAGCCTTGTTTTGGCTTAAAAAATAGGCAAATTGTACCGTGACAAACAGGTCCGTCCCTTAATAATAGGGAGCGTTTAGGTCTTAGTTAGCCTCAAATACAAGATACTGGTCTATGCATTTGAAAGGTGGGAGTCGTTAGGAGCGTTTTTGCATGACTGACCAGGCGAGTTGTCTTGGTCCCCTGCATGGCCACGAGGATTATGATAGCGGGAAGGAATCAAGTCTATTGCTGCATTGTAGGTTTTTGAGTGCCGAAATATTAGTCCACCCTCTCTGTTTAAGGTTGGATTTTCTCTCTTAACATAAATGACTTCCTTCACACCCCTTTCAAACCACCTGTCTTCTTTTTCCAAAATGCGAACATTCTGGTCCTCAAAAGAAAGTCCTTTGTCCTTAAGGTGTAGGTGTACAGCTGAGTCTGGTCCAGTGGGAAGTAGGTCTCCTGTGTTTAGCCATTTGTCTATGCAGAGGTTGTTTGGTTTCTCCAATAGATAAGCGCATTACTCACTGCATTGAACTGCATATATCACTCATCTTAGGGTTTTGTCTTTAGGATGCACTAGTCTCTATTGAAGGGTCTTATTTTATGTTTAGAGAAAATCCTTTTGAGTTTTTCAGAGGGAAAAACCCAAGTTCCTCTGATTCAGGAATAGATAATTAGAAAGATGACTGGTTCCTTCCTGATAATGAGACTAAAATGAAACCCTTGTGATTTGTGCTAGCAAGGTTCTGCCCTAGTGCCTCATGTGCTTTCAGCACCATGAGATTTTCTCCTACCTTTACTAAAACAACCAAACCTTATCTGCATTCACATACTTATGAATCTGGACTCATAGCACCTAATATGAAAATATAATAGGTATCAACTTAAAATCTTTAGCACCCTTAGAGAACAAATAGGATAAAAACTTGGATTCCTTATACGGAAAGACTTTTGTTCTGAGATGTTGTGCATTATTGTTTCAGTGTAAATCTATCAGGTTTTTTTTTCAAAGAGCCAGTTGACCCACATGCATTATACCCTAAGGAGACAGGTACGATTTACAACGTTTATTTATTGAGAGCTGCCCTGTAATCTTCTGGAACCAGAACTTGGTTTGGGTCAGGTAGCGTGAGATCTAAGGAGAGCCAGATGGTTAGATCTTGAAACCTTGAGAATTTATCTGAGAGGACTTACTGGTTGGATGTTTAGGAACCACCTGGGAGGAAGGAAAGGGGTTTAATTAAAGAACTCATTCAAATCCAGGATCCAGACTGCAAGTGTTTTGCCTTTGAGGCCACATTCACCTGAGACAAGAACAGAGGCACTGAAGGGTTATCAGGGTTAGACTAAGAGGGTTTATTAAAAGGAATAAGAGATCACAGCCAGCCAAGACTAAGAACCAGGAAGAAGATCGGATGAGCAATAGAATGGACTGGGAACACGATTCAGGTACTTATTGAAAGGGATTTCAGGACAAGATAAGCAGAGTTTCATAGGACAAGAGAAAGGGGAGAGTTAGATCAAGAGGCAAAAGCTTTACCATTGGTAGATTAATTTCAGACACTAAGGTGCTGGCAGGGATGTCCTTAATCCCTTTATTGATGAGGTCTCATGAGAACCACATGGGTGGGCACACCCAGCAAGCTGACTCTCTGGCACCACCTAGTGGGAAAACTGAACCACAGTTCTCCAGAACCCAAACAAAATCATACAGAAAGCTGAAGCATTTTATACTCTCATCTCATAGGATTTCAATTAATAACTTTAATTTTAAGGCTTATTCTTCATGCAGCATGTTCTGCACTCCTTTACATGACAGTTCTGGTTCTACTCTATTACATAGAGGAAAAAATAACTTCAAGTGTTCTCTGTCTGTCAGGCTATTTCTGTTCGATGAGTTCAAATGAACAGTGGTTTCAGTGCCTTTAAAGTGTCCCATTTTAAAGAAAGTGGAAAAACTTACACTTGTTTTGAGCTACTTGCATTTCCCAAGTTCCCAAG